>NW_021163732.1:0-24140 GCF_004324835.1 Dendronephthya gigantea | reverse complement strand
CTGATACTCGTTTTGGTCATCAATTGTTAGGATATGGTGCCTTGTTGTCCATTTACTTGGGTGTCACGAGTGCACTTGGCTTCTTAATGATTGTTGGTGTTCCCTTTATCAGCATGGTTGGTGTTCTACCGTTCTTGGTTGTAAGTATCGGCATAGACGATGTTTTTATTATTCTACACGAACTTAATGAAATGATCCGTCAAGATTTGCCTGCGATGCATATGTTAAGTGGGACAATGGCTAGAAGTGGTCCAACTATTACCATGACAACCCTTACTGATCTTGTAGCATTTGCCGTTAGCAGTAGTTCCATCTTCCCTTCGATTCGGCTTTTCTGCACTTACACAGCTGTTGCAATTTCATCTGTTTTCATTCTGTTGCTGACATTTTTTGTTGGTTGCATGTGGTTCGATATTAAAAGAATCAACGCTCGACGCAGAGATTTCTTGCCTTGCCTAATGAGTCCTCCTCCAACTGATTGTTGCTTTGGAATTCGGAGAAGTGGCTTTGACAACGTTATGAAAGCATGGGGAAAACTAATTACTTCCTGTTGGAAAAGTTCTTTGTGTTCTCAGGTTCACTACTTCTCCTAGCTTTGGAATTTATGGCGCTTTGGCCTCGATGAAAGTTTTAACAGGAAGTGGTTAACAACGAAAGATTCACATTTCCGAAAATTCCTAAATGTTTATGAAGAAAACTTTAACCTTAATATCGAAGTTAGCATAATTTTCCCAGAAAAACTGATCACTCGAGTATTGAAATTCAGAAAATATACTCCCAAGTTGAAACTCTAGTTGAAAGTAACGAATATTTTTCTCCAAGAAGATATCGTGGTATCCCAATATACGTCGTGGGCACGGAATAGAAACATCAAAATCGATGATACGAGAATATTCCATCACTACTTGAAGGAGTTTATTTCACTCCCGGAGTATCAAAGGTTTGCCCAGGATCTAAAATTTTCGAAAGATAAACTCATTTGACGGCTTCACGGATACTAGTATATTGTAAAAGTGATCCTGACTCAAATTTCAAAGAAATATGATGGCGAGCATTCGAAAGGATCTCCGTCCACGGATGCTCGTGCATTTGCTATTGCCTTGCCTTTTATATACTTTGAACAGTATGCTCATGTACTTAATGAAACCATCAGAACTTGGTTGTTGCTGGAATTTCAATTATTTTGATATCGTGGTTGTTTATTAATCACTTTGTGTAATATTTTGTCTTATATGGGGATTCGGTGCTCTTATATTTGAACTATTTGGTCTGATGTACATCTGGAATGTCTCTTTGAACTCAATCT
Source organism: Dendronephthya gigantea (assembly GCF_004324835.1). Taxonomy (NCBI): domain Eukaryota; kingdom Metazoa; phylum Cnidaria; class Anthozoa; order Malacalcyonacea; family Nephtheidae; genus Dendronephthya; species Dendronephthya gigantea. Next base: position 22,834 of record NW_021163732.1, on the reverse strand, counting down.
CTATGATCAACCTTGTTATGGCTTTGGGATTTTCTGTAGATTACAACGCACATGTCGCTTTCCACTTTGTTTCTCCAGGGCAACAACTCCCGAACTCCGTGTCATCGATGCTCTAAGCAAGGTAGGCGGCAGTGTTTTTAGGTGGGCTTAGCACATTCCTTGGAATGATGCCAACGGGATTTACCTCCTCCATGGTATTTCAGACATTTTTCAAAATGTTTGTTGGTATCGTTTTTCTTGGTTTACTTCATGGTTTGGTGATACTACCTGTGTACCTGTCTCTACTTGGAAAGCTCTTTAATCTTCGTGAAAGTAACCTTGACTTGTCAATCATGAAGTGGTTCAACATTACGAAAAGATACAAATCTAGTAGAAATACAAGCCGAGTTTATCTGAATTAGACGCAAAAACCAAACAGTCCAATCCAATTGCCATTGTCGGAATGAGTTGTCGTTTTCCAGGTGTGCAAACTCGAAAGATGCATTTTGGGATATGTTGGTGGAAGGGCGATGTAGTATTGGCTCTTATCCAATGAACAGGCCAGACGCAAGGGAGTTCACAGATTCGTTTAACCCAGGGAAGCACACACCAGGGAAGCATTACGTCCTTACCGGCGCATTTCTTGAAAATATTACAGGATTTGATGCTCAATTTTTTGGAATATCTCCAAGCGAAAGCCGTTCAATGGATCCCCAACAGCGAATACTTCTTCAAGTTGTCTTTGAAGCGATTGAAGACGCTGGCATACCCCTTGAGGACTTACAACAATGTCGAACTGGCGTTTATGTTGGATCTATGTGCACGGAATATAGTGCACTGGTTTTTGATCATTCGAATATTAGAAAGATTGATCAGTTCTCGTCAACTGGCTGCTCTATGTCAGTTATAGCCAATCGCATTTCTTTTTCGCTAACCTAACTGGCCCTAGCATCGCTTTGGATACTGCTTGTTCCTCGTCTTTGGTTGCTTTGGACATTGCATTTCAACACTTACAAACTGGCGAGTGTGACGCAGCTATAGTTTGTGCCCCTAATATAATTCTCATTGGAAACCAATTTCACACGGCATGCTGCAGAACTGGGCTGTTAGCCGAAGATGGTCGTTGCAAATGTTTTGATATCAAAGGTGACGGCTATGGGCGAGGAGAAGGTGTAGCTGCATCTTAATAAAACCTACCCAAACAGCCTTAGATGATAGAGATAATATCTATGCAGAGGTCTTGGCTTGCGGAACAAATAATGATGGCCAAACAGCGATTCCAATGACAGCACCTAGTCAGGTAACACAAGCCGCTCTTTTTAAGAGTTCTTCAAGAGTCAGGTCTGACCAAGGACGATATAACATACGTGGAAGCACATGGCACCGGTACAGCCGTTGGAGATGTCGTCGAAATGGGATCACTATCAGCAGTCTATGGCAATAGTGGCAAAAGATTACTTCGTGTAGGATCAGTGAAATCAAACGTAAACCATACGGAGTCAACAGCAGGTTTAGCTGGACTAATCAAGACATGTCTGATGATAAAACATGCCAATTTGTTCCTACTATTAATGTTCAACAAGTTAAACCACAGCTCATGATGCCTGAAAGAAAAATGGTGGTTCAAGTTTCCAATGAAACTTGGAAAACCGAGGATGATAAGCCGAGAACCGCCGCGGTATCTTCGTATGGATTCGGCGGCGCAAATGCCCATGCAATCATTAGGGAAGTAACTACAAAGCCAACTATAATCCCAAGCAGAAATTCATCCAACAGAGTTCTAACATTGTCGGCAGCGTCGAAAGAAGCATTGAGAGCAATGGCTAAAAAGGTGTCCTTATCGCTAAAGATAAAGCCTGATGACGACGAACTTCTTAAAGATAATATTTGTTATTCCCTCAACGAAAGGTACACAATGCAACTTTATCGCTTGGCGGTTAGCTTTATTCATTTCAAGATGCAGCTAAGGCATTAGATATGTTCTCTGATCAGGAAAACGGATGGGAAGATTGGTGGCTACAGGGGCCGTCACTAAGCCGCGTCGTGAAGTCGTATTCCTCTATGGTGGTCAAGGTGCACAGTGGTATGGTATGGCAAGAGAAATGCTAGTTCATGAGTCAAAGTTCAAGGAAAGCATTGAAAAAATTGACGCACTCCTTAAACAATACCAAGCCCCCTGGTCCTTGATTTCTGAGCTCAAGAAACCCGCAGAAACGTCGCGAATTCATGAAAACCAATCGGACAGACGGCTCTGTTTGCCATACATTTTGCTTTAACCGAGCTACTAAAATCATGGGGTGTTTTACCGTCCGCGGTTATTGGTCATAGTCTTGGAGAAATATCTGCAGCCTGGGCATCTGGAGCATTAAATTTGAATAAAGCTTTGCAGTTGGTTTTGTTTCGCTCTCAACTTCACGAGAAATGTTCACCAACAGGATGTATGGCTGCCATTGGGATGACAGAAAAGGAAGCTCGACATATGCTGCAAGATCTTCAACTGACAAATGAGGTCGACGTTGCCGCCGTGAATAGCCCAGGTAATGTTGTGTTATCTGGTAGCAAAAGGTCAATGGAGCTGGTGGAAAACCATGTGTCCAGTGAAAGAAGCAATCTTTTTTGGAAGAAACTTACTACGACTCGAGCATACCATAGTAGAGAAATGGATGAAATAAAGCCAAGCATTCCTTAATCTCACAAAGGATTTCAAAGTTTGTGAAACTTCAAGCAATGTGCCATTTTATTCAACTGTTACCGGCACTAAGTTGCCCGGTAATCTCTTATCACTTGACCATTGGTGGCGTAACATCCGACAAGCGGTTTTACTGGAGCCCGTATTAAAAAAGATGTTTTCGGATGGTCACCGGTTCTTTATTGAAATAAACGCAGTACCTCAGCTTTCATACCATGTTCGTCAGACTTGGTCTCACAATCATCCGTCAGATTCTCTACGTTCAAACGACGTCGTTGTGGTTCAAACTCTACCAAAACAATCAGTGAAAAGCCAGCACTTATCATTTCTTCAAAACTGCGTGGCTCGCCTCTTCGCAAATGGTGTTCCCTTATCTTGGAACAAAGTGCAAGGCTCGGGATCGAAAACATTTTTCCCCCGTCCAACATATCCTTGGCAAGAAACAAAGTATTGGTACCGCGAATCGCATCCACCAGAATGTGTTACATTTTACGATGAGCACAAGACTAATGAAGAAAATAAGAAAACCACCAAATTCCATCCCCTTCTTGGTAAAGTAGTCCCGACGGAAACGTTCAGTGGTTTGCTGGCTTGGGAATCTGAAATCAATTTGCACGATGTTTCGTATCTCCAGGATCATAAATTTTCTCAATCTTCAAACCCCTTGATACCTGCCGCTGTTTATATAGAGATTGTATTTGCTATGTCCTTGCACTTGTCTCCACGGGCAGCGCCTGATGTTCGAAACATCAGTTTCGATAGTCTACTGTCCATATCCGAGAATGACTCGCACAAGATAAGAACACGTCTTCTACCTGAAAAATCCCTTGGTGGAAATAAATCATTTCAGATCTCTGCAGTGGAAAGCGACGAGCGAGAATTAACTGTCTCTCAGGGTTCCATTCAGATTGGTATTGATGATGGATATAGATCGAAAGGTAAACCGAATACATTTCTAGCAAATATTTTGAACGGCGTACGCAAATGATAGTGATATAAGACTAGCTAAATTGTATAAATATAATGCCTATACCAAAGTTTAATGTACAGTGTTTCAAAAAAAAACTTTGCAATGCATTTTATTATTGAAAAATTTAGGATTTATTAGTGTCAAATAAGGAATGACGTCAAATAAGGAATTTCATTACGTCAAATAAGGAATTTGTGCAACTTAATTCAACAAAAGAAAACTGATTTGCAATTCCCAATTTGACATGATGTCCGGTATATTTAAATGCTAATAAATCCATCAAAAGTTTTCCATAACAAAATGTGATTGGACAGTTTTTTAAAATACCTTAAACTTTTGATCTATTCAAACATCGCAACCATGGTATAGACACTTATGCAGTATGCATGCAGTGATATTAATCTTGCGTGATAGTGATCATAACCTCAAAGCGTGATAGTGATGTATAGGTAACTATTTAAAACACGAGAGGGAGCATTTTATAATATTTAAATCGCGATGCGAAGCCGGATGTTTTAATGTAATATATATTTAGTGAAAATCATTTAGTGAAATCATTCAGCGAAAGATTGACTGAAATGAAATCAATTTTATTATTATTAAATGTTATTTACAGACACTAGTCCCGTCAGTTACCACTGATTTCCACGGGGGCGTCTACTTAATTACACTATGAGCTATGACATATACAAATAGAATTATGAGCTATAATATATACAAATAAGTGTTGACACAATAAATATAGATCGGCCTGCTTCACTGAGTTTATGAGCCTCTTGAAATAGCGAATTGATTGAGCAGACTTAGCTTCATGCTAAAGACAGTTCCATAATACAGCTCCTATATATTTAAAATTTATTTGGAGAAACTCTTTCTTAGGTCTCAGAATTAAGAAATCAGTATTGTAATTTCTCAGTTTATAACCATTTTCATTTACACTTCGCTCAGAAAAGGATTTGCGAAGGCATGGGGCAGTACCGTTTTTAGAATATTATGTACGAGAACTGCTTTGCTAGACTTATATTTAGTTTTGAGATTTTTGCATCCACTTTCCCACTTTTTTTTAGTAACAGCCCACAGTTGTCCCAAAGAGGGGAACAATAATCAAAATATGGTTTAATTAAGGCTTTGTAAATGGTGTGCATAGTTTCATCAATTGCCCATCTATAGTTATGTTTTCATGCAATGTCTATTTCGCTTATAAAATGGTATTTATGGTAGCTATATATTATGTAGTATATATAAAAAACTACTCGCTCGATCTCGTCGTATATGGCTGATAGCCATATCATTAAAAATACTAAATAATGACAGCTATTATTATTATAACTTCTGGGTTGCACCTAAACGACGCCATAATTGCTACAAGGCGTCGTGTCCAGGTAGAAAGCGCAGTGCTTATCTTCATTTAACGCTTATTCAAAGCTTTTTCATTTTAGAAGTCTCCCAGAAAGGAAATCCGTACGATATTGAAATTCTTAAATCTTCAATGGAAGAATGGTCAAGGGCAGATTTTCTTAAAGCTCGTGAAACTGCGGGTTTCGCATTCGGTCCTCAGTTTGACTTGATAGTCAGGGCGTGGTCCAGTGGCAATGAAGCCCTTTCTCTCATATGTCCGACTGAAGAAATCGCTAATACAGAAGAATATGTCTTGCATCCTTCGGTGATTGATGCATGTTTACAGACAACCATTCTGTTGGACATCAAATCTGTCGTTAAAGCTGTGCCAAAGGAGATTAAACGCATCAACATTTTGAAACAGACGACGTGCACGCAGCAGTTTTATGCTCACGCAAAGATCGTAGAATCAGAAAAAGGAGAGGCGTTTAACATTTTCCTTTTGGATCAGTGTGGCCGTGCTTTGATGATTATTGACCAGTTTACTATAGAAGAAATACTGTCAGATCGAGAGGAAGTGAAATTTGATAACGCAGTGTTCACATTTGGTTGGCAGCAGTTGGCGTCTGGCTCTTCAAAAGTTCGTGAGCATTACGTTTGGCTGATTCTGAGAGACCAAAGTAAATTTGCTGAACGATTTGCACAGCATGTCCTGCAAAGCGGAAGTGTTCATTTTGTTGACAAACAAGATACCTCAGATGAATCTCGTGATGCATTTTCCCGATCGCTAGATAAAGTATTGGGGAAAATAGAAGCTAATCAAAAGCTAATGGTGATCAATTTCTGGCCTGTGGATGCAAGCAAATTCAATATCGATACGCGCAACTTTGATGCTGCTCATAGCTCTGCGTTTGAGAGCTGTCTTTTGATTTCTCAAGAAATTTTAAAGAGAGAAGAGTTTCTCAAACAGATTCAGCTTGTGTTCATCACTTCAGGAGTGATTTCAATTCCTCAACTAGAACGAAGTTCTGATGATACTTTTCCATGGTCTGGATCTGTATTTGGATTTAGAAGAACCTTCTCAGAAGAAATCACTGTCCCCACTGCCTCTGTGATTGATTTGCCGGCCAATCCTAGCGATGAAGATTTCCATGCAATTGCACAAGACATTGAAAAAACATTGCTAGAAGAAGAGATTGTATATAGAAATGGTGAACGGTATGTCAATCGTATTCAAAAGTTTGATCCTGACGAGTCCAAATGTACGAAAAGGGAATCACCTTTAGGGGAAGATGGAGCACTAAAGCCTGTAAAGATGGCGAGTTGGTCAGGTCAGTGGTTTCTACAGAAAGGGTCAAAAGAACGGATTGGAGAAATTGAAGTCTACTATGCCTGTCCTATTCTTCATAAGCATTGGAAAGATCTGAAACCGAACGATCTTATTTCAATTGCTGGGAAAATGTGCAATGGACTGGAGGCAAACAATGATCCCTTTGTGTTGGGCATCTGTAAAATTGATAATCTTGGAAGTTACGTTGCCGCAGAGGAAACCTGCTTCACGGAGATAAAAGCCATTTTCACCACTCAACAAGCTGTGTCCATTGGATTTCCCATGGCAATGTCTTACTACATTCTCACAAATCTTCTTTGTGGCATAGAAGGTGATAAGAAAGTTCTTGTCTATCATCAAAGTGAAGAAGTATGCTACATTTTTGCTTGCGTTGCCGCGTCTGTAGGTATAAATGTTGTGTGTCTTGTTCACAATCCGTCAAGTAAAGATCGATTTGGAGAGTTATTGGTTGTAAGTGAAAACGAAGTAGCGAAAGCTGAACATAAGGATAATAGCTGTAAGGATTTTGATGCTGTTTGCCTTCTGAGCAGAAGCAGTACTTATGTCACAGGTGAAATACTGAAACATCTTAAACAAGGAGCAAGTGTTATTACATGTACCCTCGACGGGGCCGAAATTATGATGCTTAACTCATGGGTTTACGTGAAAGATGTTCGCTTTATTTTGACTAGTTTACAAGACATAACTAAGAGTTCTGCAGATTTTTCCATGCTATTGGATTCGTGTTATTCAGTCTTGAAAGCGAAAGGGCTTTGGAACAAGCTTCTAGATATAGCTCAAAAAGCATCGAGCATATACGATGTTATGCAACGTGGCGATGAATCCAATAACCGATGCCTACCTGAAGTTGAACGAAAAGGGAACTTTGGTTTAAACATAATTTCTGTGAAGCCAGAGACAGTTCCTGGGCAGGTTGATTTCTATAATCTACCTCTTGACATCAATGGTTTAAAAAATGATCGAACTTATCTTGTCATTGGGGGGTTCGAGGTTTTGGATTCCAAATCGCAAGATGGATGGTTGAAAATGGGGCAAAAACAGTCATGTGTACAGCGCGGTCACCACCAAGTGACGAAAAGATTGCGGAGGTCCAACAATTAGAGAAGAAAACTGGATCTCGTATCCTTCTACGTCAAGCAGACGTCACATCTTGGGATGAAATGAATGCCATTAGAAGCGAACTAGAAAGTCTACCTGATGTAGCTGGAATCGTTTTTACCGCTATGGTATTGGCCGACCAGTTTCTCAAGAAAGCCGATTTGAAGACATGCAGAAATGTTGTAGGGACAAAGGTGAAAGGTAAGTCTTTTCATTATAGCCCTTCACGCTATTGAATTGTACCCTAGATCGACAATTTTATTTTTAATTACCACGATCTCTGCTAATCGTGCTTAAAGAAAGCCTTTACCCATAAATAATGAACTATGCCTTTGTTAATTATCAATAATGAACAATAATCTCTTTGTAATACATTTGTTAATTACTCCGGCGTGAACGACGGAGTTGAAAATTCGCTTGTTTTTTTTGTTTTTTTATTATTTTTCGTCGTCGCAAGTGTGTTTTGGCGCAAAATATACTTGTATTTGAAATGTGTATGTGACCGTATTTTTCTAAGTGACAGTTTTGTCTCCCGAGAGTTGTGGTGCACACCTTTGGTTAATTTCCCGATGCGCGATTCGATTTCGCTTGCATGATATGGCAATTCTCGGTCTATTGCTATTCCCATTTATACCGTAATAATATTATTATAATTCGTATAATAATTGTGAAAACCATGTACTATTACATTTTTAATTAAAAACTTAATAGCTATCTTTTATTTCTAATAGAAGTGTATCCTTCACCAACTCATCTTTCGATGGATCTAGATTTCTCATTATGTTTTCCTCAATATCTGGAGTTCTTGGTAATGTTGGGCAAGCATCTTACGCTGCAGCTAACACATTTTTAGACCAACTATGTGAATAGTCGAAACAAGCTTGGCCTGCTGCTTTCTATTAACTGGGGACCGATCAGTGGTGCTGAGTACTGGAAAGAAATGCAGATATCACATCAGTCCTGGAAACCTACGGATTTTTTGCTCTTACTATACGCAAGTATATTCAAATAACAACTTGAAACACATTCCTGCAGAACTCCTAGCTACTTCAAATCAAGAAAATAATCCATTAAGCTAGGCACATTATGAAATTACTCAATAAGAAAGAATTGAATCGGTGGCAAATTTTTTGGTACAAAAATATTGTCGCAACATTGTATTGGTTATAAGTATACATAATTATTCACCCACTTGGCAATGATTTTTCAGGTCTATATTTTTTCAGCAACTGAGTTTATGGAACGCATCATTCTTAAAAATTTTAACGAAGCTCAAGTTTGCATATCTCCTGTGAATTGGCAAGTTTATCTTAGAACTCATAATTCTCTGAGGTTCCAATGGAAACGAGAAGAAACGCTGGTAGTCTTGGACAATTTAATGACATTGGAGAGCCTAGCACTACTACCGTTGGATTTGAGAATTCAAAAAGTTCAAGATTTCATTAGGCGTTTGCTCAGTTCGTGGTCAGGTAGTGAGGCCTCTGAAGTGGACTTAAACATCGGTCTGTACAAGTTTGGAATCGATTCAATTGCTGCAACAAATATGAAACATCGAATTGAAAACAACATTGGGGCTAAATTTGAGGTAAGTCTCTTGATGAAAAAAGAGATCAATGAGCCAGCAAAAATGTTATAAGATACTCAAAAGTGCTTTTTTTTACTCGTGTAGCTATAATTGTAGGAGAAACCAAATTTGCTATTACTTATTAATGAAACGATGCACTAATCAGTTATACGACGGAAAATTGCACTCGTGTGTAAGAATCACGATCTTTTTCCTTCCAATACGAGCTCATAACACCTATCCTTCTTTTTCGACTAATTTCTTAAAGAAATTCACGCACTATTAAGAGTAGACACTTAACAATTATTAAACGAGAGCGTTTCACGAGCATTTAGCGAAATATAAGTTGGGATAATGTTCTAATTGTCTCAAAAGCGAGCAATTTTCTCTCGATTTTGCATAATTTAACCACATTTATGAAATTAATACGCTATCTCTAATATATTTATAATATCATCCTTCACTCTATGTAAGTTTTATTTAAATTAAGCGCCAATAAAATTATGCATGGATGAAATGCTAATTCGGGTGTTTTTCCTCAACATATAGGCTTATTACTTTATCCAACCAAATGTGAATGGTCTAAGAATCGTTAATGATATTCTGGAACAAATAGAAAACGTAGAATCGACGAGTGCGGACAATGAATCCTCGGAAGAAGTAAAGCAAAGGAAACCAAGTTTGTCAAGTAACGATGAAGAAGATAAAAAAATATTTCACCTGAAATTAACTACAATGACACAGTTAAGATTGGAAGAATTAACAATGGGCTTGAGCTGCAGAACATAAATATTCCTTCAAATCCAGAGAAAGTTATTCCAATTTATACTCCAGATAACGTATTTGTTAAAGTATTTATGACACACTCCAGCGAAAAGTCGGCGCTTGGACTAGCGTCATTCGCGCAAGGTTTCCAAAAACAGGTAACGATTTCAAGCAACTTGGTCCGGTTGCAGGGTAAAAAATCAGATTCTTATTATATCAGATTCATAAATTATATATGGATAAAAAAACAAACTATTAACAGTTATTGCATGACGCTGAGCATGATATTGAACAATTATTGGATGAGGTTTTTGTGATATGCAGAGTTATCAAGGTCGGGGTAAGCGTTATCGCTTACCGAGACCTTGATAACTCTGCATATCACAAAAACCGAATTCAATAATTGTTTTATTATAAATTTGAAGAATAATAAACATAGTATTAACGAATGAATTCAAATGAAACCGCTTGTTAACTACCGCAGGCTCACTAGCAGATAACTCAGTTATCTGCTAGCAGATAACTGAATTTTGCGTGATTGCGCGATTTATCTGTCAACTATTAGCCAGTCAAATTGCTTTTACTACTATAATGTATAATAACAAGAAATATTTGGACCAAGGCCAATGCTATCTGCCGAAGCGAAGCTAATAATTGTTTAATGTCGTTGTAAGTGACAAGTCAGTGAAAATTGTCTGTAGGCTCTTACCCAATCAGAATCTAGGTAGAACCAAACTTGTATCAATTAAGATGCATAAAGTTATCAATCAATAATAATATCAATTACGACCTTACGCTGGGTTTGACGAAAAACCATATAAAACTGCAAATCTCGAGGCATTTTTATGCCCTGATTGATAGAAATAAAAAATTATAGGTAAATAAAAAATTATACGTGGTTTAAAAACACTTTACCGCAGTAAGTTACGCTGTATTACATGAATTAAGGCAGTGTCTAAATCTATCCTATCTATCTAAAATGCAAGTTCAGGGGATATACGCAATTATTATATGTACATATGAAGTGATTCTCCATCATTTCACAAATTAAATTATTTAATGCTTGCATCTGGTATAGAGTGATGGCATTCGTTCATCAGTTATTATTTTTTTCAGGCACATGTTGCATTATATGGTATTGGAGTGGACGATACGTCATTTGAGAGGAGTGAATATGGAACGGTGCTGACACTCGCTCGTAGATATGTAGATTTAATAAAAAAATCCAGCCTGAAGGTCCATTTTATCTTGGTAAGAACAAATTATATGAAAACTATATTGTTACCAACTAGAAATTAAAAATAATAAATTTTACCGTATCGTGTCATTCAAGAGGGGTCTTTTAGTTACATCAGTTACGTCAGTTATTGTAGCTGGATGCTCGCTCATGCCCACGATTTTTGAAACGCATTTTCAGCTGGCTACTCGTTCGGCGGTCTGTTGGCTTACGAAATGGCGAGTGAGCTGAAAAGAAATGGTGAAACTGTTGCAATGGTGTTCATGGTGGATACGTTCGCATGGCACCCTAAAGCCCTAACAAACGGTAAAGAATTGATGCGAAAGACCACCGAGTTAACCTTAAAGTCAACGGAAAAATATGTGGTAAAGAAAAATATAAATTTTCCTATATTACTCAACGGGGAAAATAGTTATATAGTTATTTTTATTCTTGTTTTTCAATTAGTTTCTATGTTTGGCAAAGTGGATCCTGTGTTTGAGAAACATCCGTTGAACTTTCTGCTTTGAATTAATTTTGAAACTAGAAAAATTTTAAGTAAAATATTTAACAAACCATCCTAAAATTGTTAAAATGGGAAGCTTTGTTAATTAATATACAATTTTTCAATATTTTGGAAACAAAAATTTTTCCAATTATGCTCATTTTGGGTGGCTTTTTTTGATGTTCAACCCGGTGACGGATTGGTTTCTCTTTTTAAAAATTGAGTTTCATAGTGGTTCTTTGTATACTTCGAGAATCCAAGCCCTAAATATATTTTTCGATTGGTTTCGTTATTTCGATAATGATTAAGTATGTTGTTTAATGAGAATTCAAACTGTTTACTCAGGATGAATGAATTTTGAACACTAAAAGAAATTTTGATAAACCAATGCTTTACCTTTGTCCCAAAACATGAACAGATCACTGCTTTGGTTTTTTGTTTTTTTTTGTCGTAAATAATTATGCACGGTTGGGCGAACAGAAAATGCTCATACATGTTACATTGTATAAATTCCTTCTCAGACAAGACGACTGCTCGAAAAAATTGCTTTCGTCGAAATGGGTAAGAGTAAACATGACGTCAATGATTATTACGAGGAATTGCAACATCAGGAAAAGGTTATTGATGTTTTGGAGGATGAAGCTGCTGAAAAGAATATTGTGCTTCGTTTGAAAGAAAGAATTGAGACAACTAAGTACGAAGTCAGATCTGCTGCTGAAGCTCATTTAGATTGGCAGCCTTCTAAGGTATATAACATTCAGTTTATCATGGTATTTTATCAACAAGGAAGAATTGCTTGACATTTACATTGTAACGACCGATTTTCTTGTCTTTTGGCAATAATTATTAAATACTCAATAGTGTGTACCTAAGGGACCGATGAATTAGAATTTCTCTTTTTAAAGGTATCCTATGACGGGGTATTGACATTCGTTTGCTGTGACGAAACTAAGTCATTCTCTCTTAGCAAGCCAGAGATATGGAAAACGTTAGTTGAGAGAATGGATTTCCTTTACGCCCCTGGAAGTCATCTAAAAGTACGAGATGGAGCTAGTGGAGAAACGTGTGGATCCATGATAATGACAACAGCAGCAATGAGCTACCTTTCCAAATCTCTACACCACAATTTCCAGGCTGTAAGAACAAGGCGTGAAGAGAAATTGGTGGAATTTCTAAAGCAAGGAATTGTTATCTGGATGCTTTCAAGTAAGCAAAATATTAAGTAATTTAGCTTGGTGCAACACGTGAGTATTTAACACTGCAAAGCTTTCGGTCCGTTGAACCGGCCGGGCCTTCATCAGTGCAATTACCTGAAATTAATTACCTGCAATTAACGGTCCGAAAGCTTTGCAGTATTAAATACTTACGTAGTGTACCTACAAGCTAAATTACTTAACGACTGTCACCGGCCATGCAAACATACAAGAATATTAAGCAAAATATTTTTATTGGGTAACGTGCTTCTGAAGAAATATAGCTGCGAAAGCATCGGCAATCGAGCTGGGGAATCCTATTCTTAATTATAGGGGTCAAATATTGTACGGCTATTTTAAAGCCCCATTTTGAAACCATTTTTAAGGAGCCTTTTGTTTGGTCACTTTTACAGCGTGACTTCGCACATGCGACACATCTTAAATCGTTAATTTATTTGTTTTGCATCTAGGTTTCTCAAAATGGGTGAAAGGCACTCTCCAGAGATTCCGAAGAAACAGTGTTTAATTTTGAATATAAATCCTTAGGATTGTTTACAGTACGAAAATTTTTTATCAAAGGTAAGCCCCAGATTACGAATACCAACCTTTTGGGCCAATATAAACTTTTGATCTGAATGAGAAAAATTATTAGTATCTTGAAAATTATCGAATTAAATAGAGGTTGGATTTCAGTTCATTGAAATACAGCCGCAGTGTCAAAAGGAACGACATAGTCGAGGGCCGGGTGCCACCCCGCGCACACACTGTATAGCTCCCAAGATGTTGCTCTTTCGTCCACAAAGACACCCTTCTTTGAGGCCTCAATTATGTCTTCTTTGTGGCGTTCATTATTATGTGTTGTAATAGTTGGTCAAAGATTTTTTCTTTTGAATACCGCCCTGTTACCCTCATTAGATCAAAACATAAACAAAAGACGATTTTTAGGTTGATAGAGTATTGCATGCATATTCATGTGATTACTTTACTTTTTAAGATTTGACAAACATCATGCCTGGTAGGCATGTTGATGAAATCCGTAAACGCCATGGCAACAATCCTTTCATTGATTTCCTCACTTGTATGTTGACCAAAAACGGCGGGCTTTGGACGTTTCATTCTTTGGATTTTCAGCGGCTCAAATTGCTGGTCGATGCTTTAGAAGCTCTTTTTGGAATACCGTTCGTGCAGTGACGGGAACCACAACGGACAACGGTCAATCATTATAATTTGATAGATGAAGTTAATAAGAAGTGTATTGTTTACCATTAGCATTTTTATTAAAACAACTTGCACTCATGGATTTGTTGCAGTGTAGTTTACTAAGTTTAGGAACAAAAGGAACTTAATTGTTCTAGGCAAAGTAAGATAAATCTTAGTAAAGCGTAGAACATAAATCCATATATGCAACCTAAATTACAATATTACTTTTTTATATATTACAAACAATATTACATTCTCTAAAAATATTTCTATTTTGTGTTTGTGATCTTCCACGGGAAAACACACGTTAATGCTGTCGATTAACTTCGTTAGTTTGTTACTATTTACTAACCGTTGTCGTTGGTTAGTTCGCGTAAACGGTAGACGCTTCAAATGTTCGTTCAAAAGATTTTAGAAAACGGTCGTAACTTGAAAGTCCTGTCCCAAAAATGAAAAACCCTATACAGTAAGCTGTAAGCATTAAACATTATGGAGTTTGGAGTTTTATTAAAACAAATCTGAATGGCAGCTACGTAGGATGTTGAATTGTACATGCAGAATTTTCTTACTAACCTGATATACATTCAAAACTATTACACAACATTATATATTAAAAATTAACATGATAGAGACTACGACATGGACTACGATACTGGACAGCATAAACAAATTAGGAAACCGACTAGTTCTACAAAATTAAATCAAGATATTTATTATTACGTAGATTATACTTATTTTAAGCTTTAGGGATTTAGAGAAAAGTTTCTTTGAGACTTTAGATTATTTAATATAGCACGAAAAATAAAGAGGTGCACGTTGAACCTTAATGAACAAACGCTGGAAATTCGGCGTGTCTTTAGCAAATCAGATAATTCGGTCTTTGCACTTGGAGTGATTTAGGACCATATCATTTTCTGTGCACCAATCGTCAATTTCATCGATAATAGACAGCATATTGCTGTGAGCACATTCCCCAATTGTTTCGGAGAGACTGGTATCGTCGACTTACTTCCATCTTTCTTTGTGGTTTTGTGGCTACATGATTACGAATGATAAGGAGGAAAATGGGTCCAAAGGATTGTACCTTGCAACGAAAATTTAACATATCACTTTGCAGTAATGTATATAATATGTAAATATATATAATACCGGGTGTCTCAAAAAAAGTACCGGTGTTTGATTTAATATGATGTAAAAACTATACCAGGTATGGCTTTCAAATAAGTTTTATAGTATTAAGAAAATGCTAACTTCAATTTTGGTATACAGTGCTAGATCTTTCACCTTATATTCAGTGAGATATAAATGTTTCAAGCCAAACTTCAGTTTTAAAACTGGCGAAAAATCAATTAAGACAACTTAATAAATTTATTTGAAGACATTTTCTATTTTTTTCGCGAGTTCTGAAGTTTTTAAAGAAGTTAGCTTCAATCTTGTATTATTTTATGGTTTACATAAAATACTTTGACCTTTGTTCCTTGTGGGAAATGAAAAATGCCAACATTTCTTGTCCAAAGTTCGCCAAACGCTTTGATTTGCCTCATGGGACCTCAGGCATGCAAGCGAATTAGGATATCGTTATTTTATACCAAGTTGAATATGCTTCAGCTAACAAAAGATCAAAGAGTTTGGGCTCGTATTGAGTATGCAAGGGTAAATAATGCCGAAGAGGTAAGAAGGCGATGGCTAGGACGTTGGCCAGGTGATCGTGCTCCGACTAGAGCAGCAATTAAAAGAACGTACAACAAATTTTTGACAGAAGACACATGTCTTAACCTCAATAAAGGATGGAGTGGAAGGACGAGAACTGGAAGAACGATGGAAAACATTGACCTAGTCCGACAATCTCTGCTAGAAAATGGACAACGTTCCACCAGAAGAAATGGTCTGGGATTAAGTCGATGCACGTTCAATCGCATTGTGAAAATCGACCTGAAATTTCATCCGTATGTTTTAATACGCAGACAGGCATTAAAAGAAGGCGACCCAGCACAACGGCTTGCATTTTGCAATCGATTTGTTGGCACAGTTGACAAAAATCCTGGTTTTCTTGATCAATTTAATAGTTTCTGATGAAGCGGTTTTCACCCTTAACTCTGAAGTAAACTCTCGCAATGTTGTCAGATACGCGCAATATGGTAACGGTCACCCTCGCGAACATTACGTTGAATTCGTTCAAGGTGCCGAACAAGTGATGGTTTGGGCAGGTTTAACAAGAGCTAGTACTATTCTTGGCCCACATTTTGTGGAAGGGAATCTCGACAGCAGAGAGTATTTACGAATTATTCGCTATCATGTAATTCAGAGAGATTTTTGTGAACACAATATTGACCATCGTGTAATGTGGTGGCAGCAAGACAGTGCCCCTTGCCACACCAGCAATGCGACGATGCGATATCTTCGCGGACAGTTTCTAGGCAAGGTTATGGGAAAACGCGCCGATTGGCCCTGGCCTCCTCGATCTCCTGATCTGGCAATTTACGACTTTTTTCTTTGGGGATATTTGAAGCAACAAATCTGGAACGTCCCGCATGAGCAGCAGCCTAGGAATTTGAGACAGCTCCGCCAGGCAGTTATCTTAGCGTGCCAAAGTTTAGATGCACAAATGGTACAAAACGCTTTTTCTGGCGTGGTTAATAGAGCACGACGTTGTATAGGTGTTCAAGGACATGCTTTTTCAGATGTATAAACTATCGAATGTGTTAATATTTTTTATTATGTGTTGTGTTGACAAGAACAGCAATTTAATTAAATGCTAATTTGATCGGCTGATTTAATGTAATTTTAAGCATTTTCAAAATTGCTCCTTCGAAATGAAACTGTATTATTTCATTCAATATTGCTCAAATATATTCAAATCATATATCAAAATTTTATTTAGGCCTTTCTGAATTCAGTGAAGTCTATTCGATTGAAACTCCTTATTCAGTTTTAAAGGTATAACAAATCAAACACCGATACTTTTTTATGAGACACCCGGTATATATAATACATATATATATATAATATATATAATATATATAATATATATATATATAATATATATAATATATATATATAATATATATAATATATATAATATATATAATATATATAATACATATAATATATATATATATATAAATAATAATATATATAATATATATAATATATATAATATATATAATATATATAATATATATAATATATAAATATATATAATATATATATATATATAATATATAATATATATAATATATATAATATAATATTATATAATATATATAATATATATAATATATATAATATATATAATATATATAATATATATAATATATATAATATTATATATATATAAATATATATAATATATATAATTATATAATATATAATATATATATAATATATATAATATATATAATATATATATATATAATAATATATATAATATATATAATATTATAAATAATATATATATATATAATATATATATATATATAATATATAATATATATAAATATATAATATATATAATATATATAATAATAATATATATAATATATATAAATAATAATAATATATAATATATATATATAAAATATATATAATATATATAATATATGTAATAATATATAATATATATAATATATATAATATATATAATATATATAATATATATAATATATATAATAGACACTACAATTAAGTGAAGTATCCAAGAAGAAAGAGTGCTCGATATCAAAATTTAATAGAGCGATTAAAATAAAATCAATGAAATATTACAAAATTTTGAATGGGCTATATTGTTCGCTACACTCTGTGTTTCACGTTTCTTCTGAAACGATCATCAGGCGAATGATTACTCTACAGCAGTTAAAGTTTGTGTGATGACGTTTTTGACGTGCTTGCGCTGATACAATTCAAAAAGGTCATGTGGAAAATTTGGGAAAATCTTTGATCGAAATCACCGATTATCACATCTCTATCATTAAACATCCGCGCAAGTCTCTTCTCTTCTGCAACGATAAAACGTGGGTAAAAAAGAACAACCAGTCTCTTTTCGATGTCGCGATGGGAAGTTACGACGGTGCCGAGGTTTGTGAACTGGTCGGTTTGTTCTTGCTGAACAAGTCTAGCCGAAAGCTTTGGGATAGACAACGTTGGGTTGTACAGAGATGACGGATTGCTCATCCTTGAGGGAACGGGAGGTCGTCAGGCTGACCATGCAAGGAAAAATCTCCACAAAATCTTTGATGACTATGGCCTTAAAATCACTGCGGAAATCAACTACTACCTGGTAAACTTTCTTGACGTCACACTCAACCTTATCGAAGGAAATCACCAACCTTTCCGTAAGCCAAACAACGAGCCACTGTATGTTGACGCTAGATCTAACCATCCACCTAGCATCATCAAGCAAATACCGAAGTCAATCAACAAACGTCTATCCTCACTATCCTCCAACGAAAAATCTTTTAAAGAGAGTCTACCGGTTTACGAAGAATCACTCAAACGTTGTAATTATAATATCAGGCTCACCTACTCCGACCAACACAACCCAAGCCAACACCGTCACAATTCACAACGTAAGCGGAACATAATCTGGTTTAACCCACCTTTCAGTAAAAACGTTAAAACTAATGTTGCGCAGAAATTCCTTCAAATAATCGATAAACACTTTCCAAAATCCTCAAAGCTTCACAAGATATTTAACCGCAATTCAGTCAAAGTTAGCTACTCGTGCATGCCAAACGTAAAAAGTGTTATTTCCAGCCACAACCAAAACATCATGAAATCGAACAAAACCTCGTCAGATCGTACAAATTGCAACCGGCGCATCAAGAATGAATGCCCACTCCTTGGTAAATGCCTAACTGAAAGCCACGTTTATAATGCCGAGATTACAACTACAAATCCTCCTGAGTCGAAGAACTACATCGGTGTAACAGCTGGTACGTTCAAGACCAGATACTACAACCACAAGAAATCCATAAACCACCCAGCCTACGAATCCGAAACTGAACTATCAAAGCACACATGGAACCTAAAAAGACTAAACAAACCATTCAACATCAAGTGGACAATTATCAAATGCGTTCCGGCTTACTCAGCGGGCGGACGGTCATGCAATCTGTGCCTGGAGGAAAAAATGGCAATTCTTAAATCCTCGAAGGAGACGACATTAAACAAAAGAAGTGAACTTTTCGCAAAATGTAGACATAAAAACAGATTCAGCGCAAAAAACTTTAAACGCGCGCGCAATTTTTGAATTGTATCAGCGCAAGCACGTCAAAAACGTCATCACACAAACTTTAACTGCTGTAGAGTAATCATTCGCCTGATGATCGTTTCAGAAGAAACGTGAAACACAGAGTGTAGCGAACAATATATTCAAAATTTTGTAATATTTCATTGATTTTATTTTAATAGACATTATAATATATATATATATATATATATATATATATATATATATATATATATAATATTATATATATATAATATATATATATTATTATATATATTATATATATTATATATTATTATATATATTATATATATTATATATATTTATATAATATTATATATATTATTTATATTGTATTTTTTATATATATTATATATATTATTATATTATATATATCATATGTAATATATATCGTATTGTAATACATATATAAAATACAATTACAAATCTCGCTTATACGATAATTTACAATTGGCTACTTATGGTTACATTTTTACAAAGGCTAAACAAGATTTCATATTACACAATATTTTACTACGTAAGTGGTATTACATTAGAATTCATATGTTCATCAAATCATGACAATACTTGTCACCAGTTATTATTGAGGGGTTAGAAAATCCGGGAATATCGGCAAAAACATCTTGAAAATGTTTTGACGGCAGATTATTGGCAATGAAATTTAGAATCGAGTCGTGTTTCCACGTGAATCGATTCAGGTATGGGTTTCAGACATGCAGCGACTATATGAAGCAAGGTCTCCGGATGGAGGCAAAAAGATCAATCAGAAGATGACGATATTCCCCATTTCGTGAGGCTCTCGCGGGTCGTTAAAGAGATATTGGGGAGCTTTAGATTTGACTACAGCTATACGTCTACCGCTACGGGATTCGTCATTTGCGCGCCAATCACGCCACGGTCTGCTATTGCTAGTAAAGGGTTTGCGCGAAAACTTTGTGGCCCTCGCCTCGTCTAGTACGATAATTTTTGAAAACTTGGTAGTCCTGACTACGTGGTGAAGGAATTTTAAAAGGTGTGGCGTTATATCTCTTTTTATTATGCAGAATATTTTCTTATGAACCGGAAGTGGAAGGCCCCCTGTCGGTGAAGTCAAGATTGAATACTGACTCGTTCAATTTCTGCTAAAACACGCTCGGATGTTAAGCCGGTTCTCCACCAGGCGAATATATTCGCGCGAACAGATGAAAAGTAGGAAGCGATTCTACTTTTTCTCATGGTTGTGCTGTTTTTGTTGATATAAATCTTCAACCGAATCGACGGCTTCAACTAATGTCAAAATTTCTTACTATTATAAAAGCCAAATGCCTCGTATCTTTATAAAATACAATTTGAATCTTCTTAATTGAGCCATTTTTATTGTATTGTTTGTATACTTATTTACCGTTTAAACAGACATATATTTAAATTCATTAACTTATTGTTTTTTCAGATGGAAAGCGAAAACACAAATGAGACGGGGAAACATCACACGGGAATTACAGCTTTGCACATGTAATAATGTTTCCATAATATACACTACATTTCATTTCTAAAAACCAAATGAAATGTAGCGAAAAAACGATTTTGCATATAATTATTGGACGCAGTGTAGGTGTTACTCTAGCTATTCTCCAATCGTCAACAAATATACCAGAAAAAGTTGAAAGATTAAAGATATAAGTCAGGGATGGGGTAATTTATAATATTGCTAGAAAATTTCAATATTTTTGCAGGGATCCCGTCAACCCCGGTTGCCTTGGATGTTTTGGAAAAAGGTAAAAGTCGAGAAAAGTCTGGTTAGACCAGATCATAGTATGGTTATAGCTTATCCACGAGACATTAGAGATGTGAGACAATACAGAAAATTAAACATGTTAACTGAACTAGAATTGATCGATTGGAATGAAATTACTGCAGTAGGTCAAAGTGTCGATCAAATGGTTGAAAGATTCTATCTAAGTGTTTGGCCAAAATTCGTAAAAAGCTTTCCGATGATTAAAGTGCGAACGTCAAGAAAGGACCCGCCATTTATTTCTCCTTTGGTCAAATATTTGCTAAAACAACGAAAGCGAGCTATTGAGGCCAGAAACAGTGAAGCTAATACTCGCTTACAAGAAAGGATCAATGATCTTATCCGGAAAAATCAACTCATGCTGTAAAGAATGAGAATCGTAAACACCGATTAGCAGCAAAAGGCTTGTGGTGAAATGTCAACAGAGTCACAGGAAGGAAAGATAACAGTATATCAGTTACAACAACTATTGATCCTAACCAAATAAATAGCTTCTTCCAAAGTGTTAGTACTGACCCTCATTATGCTAGACCAGAGTTATTCGAAATTCCATAGAATACCAGAGTTCCTTCGCTTACTGATGAAATGATTCTAAAATATTTTCAAAAACAGAAAGGAACATCATCAGGACCAGATGATCTCCCGTACTGGTTTTGGAAAGAGTTTTGGAAAGAGGCCGATTGCAGAATTGCAAGGCATCACGGTAGTTTAATTACATAGCAGAATTTTTCAACATGGCGTATTGACCAACAATTACGCAAATATTTAATATTTCATTGAAAGTTGCCCAAGTCCCGGTAATGTGGAAGCAAGCTAATATCATACCTATACCGAAAGAATCCACTCTCAGTTCTTGAAATCAGTTAAGACCTATATCCTTGACAGACATTATTATAAGAATATTTGAGAAATGCGTCTACAAAACTAAAATTGCGCACATTGTTCAAGATTTCATCGACTCAGACCAATTTGCTTATACAGATGGACATAGTTCAATCATGGCCTTGATCAAATGCCAACATATGTGGTTAAAATGGATAGAAAAAGACGCCAAATATGTGAGAGTCTTGCGTTTGACAGCAATTTCTCTTAACCAATATATTATCAATTGGATAATAAGTTTTCTCCATGCATCCATCCGCCCGTCCGCCCGTCCGCCCGTCCGCCCGTCCGCCCGTCCGCCCATCCATCCATCCATCCATCCATCCATCCATCCATCCATCCATCCATCCATCCATATTTGAGAAATATTTGAGAAATGCGTCTACAAAACTAAAATTGCGCACATTGTTCAAGATTTCATCGACTCAGACCAATTTGCTTATACAGATGGACATAGTTCAATCATGGCCTTGATCAAATGCCAACATATGTGGTTAAAATGGATAGAAAAAGACGCCAAATATGTGAGAGTCTTGCGTTTGACAGCAATTTCTCTTAACCAATATATTATCAATTGGATAATAAGTTTTCTCCATGCATCCATCCGCCCGTCCGCCCGTCCGCCCACCCACCCACCGACCCAGCGCTAGTTCGTCTAGACGGATAATGTTTCTGTTGTGCGTCTTTATAACGAGACAAAAATATTAAAGACGCATTACGTCTTTTTGTGTGAAAACGGCCAATGTGTCTCTTTTGAGGCTAAGGTATAAGAGTGAATAAAATGTCTCGGGGATGAACTCGAGAATGGGTTATAGATAGTATTAAGGTCCTTTGTCAACGAGGCTATTAAAACGTATGTATGCTGTTCATGATCAGTACATGATAATTCTGAAAAATTGTCTTCGATATCGGTGGATAACTGTAACTCGTCTCTTTTTCGTCGTAAGGTACTTTCACTGATACCGAGAATCTGCGCGATCTTGGCCCATGAAAAGTGCAATTCGCGAAGGAATTCAATTTGCTCACGTTGGATAACTAAGGCAGGCCGTCCAGGACCTCGTCCCT
>NW_021163731.1:0-25690 GCF_004324835.1 Dendronephthya gigantea | reverse complement strand
TTCCCGTCCAACTTGTTTTATGATGGTACTTTACAGAACGGCGTCACCGTTGGTAAATATGGTTTTTTCCAGCTTTGAGTTCTGACTAGATTTTACCCTCCAGCTGGTGTATGTTGGACAATACTAATACAGCATAATTTTTTCCACAGCTGAAAGAATGCAGCCAGGTATGGATTTCCCTTGGCCAGTACCTGAGAAACCAATGTTCTTTTACGCTACAACTGGGCAAGAAGAAATTGGATCTTCTGGCACCTCCTTTCTTAACAGGTTAGCACCTCCACTGCGACTTTTATTTCTGATTTTAAAAAGAGATAAATTTGCAGACATTTACATTTCCCATCATAATCTTGTCGTGTAGGACCGAGGCTGCTGCTGTGGAAAAAATTGCAACTCGATTTCTCCGTGCTGGTGTTAAGCCTGAACAGATTGGCGTGATCACTCCTTATGAAGGCCAACGAGCTTATATCGTCCAGTACATGCAGTACAGTGGCTCTATGCATGTCAACTTATACCAAGTAATATCTCTTTATTGCTGCTATACACCACTTGTTTGCACAGTATATGACTTCAGATATTTTTAGGAAATTGAAGTGGCAAGTGTGGATGCATTTCAAGGACGTGAAAAAGATTACATTATTTTGTCTTGTGTCCGTTCTAATGAACATCAGGTAAATGCATCTCAAAAAACAGGTGATGTTCATGTTATATGTATACTGAAGGAATATTTCGTCTGTGTTTCTTGTAGGGTATTGGCTTCTTACAAGATCCTCGTCGTCTAAATGTTGCATTGACTAGAGCCAAGTTAGTTTTGCCTTTTGTCGTTTAATATTTTACTCGGCTTGATATTTTACGCGGTACTCCTTTTTTGTATAGATATGGAACTTTGATTGTTGGAAACCCAAAAGTTTTGTCCAGGGTTGGTAAATCCTAAAGTTTCTTACGTATTTTATTTTGTGGCGACTCTGCTCAATCCTTCACAGATCTGCCTAGAATATTTTTTGTATCTTTACAATGTTTTATTTCTTTAGCAAGAATTGTGGAATCACTTGTTAAACTATTACAAGGAGAATAAAGTTCTTGTTGAAGGTTGGTCTTTTTTAATGAGAATTATTTGCAAGTGCTTAGATGGTTCTTAGAATTTTGAGATATGTTGATCATTTATATAGGACCTTTGAACAACATGAAGGAAAGTATGATTCAATTCAGTAAACCAAGGAAACTTGTCAACAAAACAAACCCGGTAAGTTATGTTTCATATGCTGCAATCATTCTGAGAATCATTCTGTACCGACTATGAACCATTTCCCATTACCCTTACTCCATTCTTTAAAATCACAAGAGATGCTGTAACTTATATTCTTATGCTTATCATTCATAGGGAGGTCGCTTTATGAGTTCTACAATGTTTGATGCGCGTGAAGCGCTTATGCCCGGCCGCGTTATCGGTCCTGGTTTTGCGCCACAGATTGATCCTACGGCGACATACCAGGACGCTTACTACCGGACGCATGACAGAATGGGTTATATTGGTGCGGAGCGAACAGTTGCAGCTGCTGTTGGAAATATCCCTATTCCTGTGGGAATGTTTTTGCCACCTATGCCTCCCCAACCTCCACATAACTATTACAATCAAGTAAGTCCAAAACTTTTGTATCAGATTTCAGATTCCGCAGTTAAACTACGCCACAACTGGGAACTACGTTTTGTTATAGACAAGAACATTTATACTGTACCCTGTTTCAAACTATGTTTGTTTCATTACTATGTTTGGTTTTTTAGGCCATGCCAGGTCGCCCAATGCCAGGTGTACGACAACAACATGTTTCTAATCAGTATAATCGCAACAACCGTGCACAAACTTCAAACAATAGACATCAAGTAAATCATGGTTCCTATGGCATGAATACAAGCCAGGCTAGTCAGGTAAGATGATAACTTAGGGAAAAAAATCTCCAACACTTGCCGCTGTTTGTTGATAATATATATTGTAATTACAGGAGGCCTCACAGCCATTATCCCAAGGTCCGCTTACTCAAGGTGGTATGTCTCAACCTATGGCATCTCAACCATTATCCCAACCAGAACTGTCACAGGTATGTAATGCAAACATCTGTAGTACTTTCACTATGAAGTCTTGGAAGCACAATTCTCTTAAATATTTTACCCTGTGGTTTATTCTTATAGGATAGTTACTTGGCTGAAGATTTTCACTTGAAGTCTCAAGGGGATGCAGTCCTCTCTCAGGATTCCACGTATCAAGGCGATCAGGGTTACATGAACTCCCTGCCTGATTACAGCCAACCTAACTATGCCTCCCAGTATTAAGTGCCCGTCTGCAGGCATGTAGGGGACCCATACAGTATCAGGCCTGGTTCCCACTGCCCTCATTCAGGCCAAGATTGGAGGGAGATGCAGTAAAGTAGGTGATTGTACCCTCGGAGAGTTGAGAACAAACCCTTTGTTGAGATAAGTTGAGATTTATTACAAGACCATTTCATCGTTCACTATTATTACCACTGAGTTCGTTATAACAGCAATAGCAGGCAACTACTGAATCTTGAGTGATATCATTTAGAACAGGAATGTAAAGAATACCATTGTGTCAATTATGATAAAGAATACCAAACTAGTATTAAACAGTTGAGACATAAGTTAAATATATGTCTGTCAGATAATGAAAGTGATGACCAATTCACTATATCCATTTCTAGTTGTTCGCAAAGCTTGTAACCACTCATTTTTACAAATATATCTTTAAAACGCATTAAAATAATTTGATTGTTGAAAACAGGTCTACGGTACCTACCATACTTGATATGCAACTATTCACATCGAATGCAAACGACATCATTTCGTTTGATGGTATTTAATAAAGTATGGGGGATTTGATGGCCGCTGTTCGTAAGATATCTGATATCTCAGGCTCACGTGGACTGTTCTTTTGCTGAGAGTAAAAGATTAAAAATTGCGTGAATTGTTTTGTTTTTTGCATTTTGTTTATTTTAGGATGTTTGTATTTACTTTTTTAGTCAAAAATGTCTGAAATGACCTTTGTGATCATGGTTACGACTTATGTTTACGATGAATATTCGCATATTTCGCTATATTTACCTGCACGTCAAGGTCCCAAACATTGATCAATGGTCCCAAACTAGTATTTAGTAAAAAGTTAGACGTTTAAAATGAAGAAATTTAAGGACAAACTTGGGAAAGGATCATCTTCTCATGTTAGTATTAAAAAACAAAGCTATGAAATTGCTTTATTCTATTATAAAATCGTACTTTATACAAGAACGCACGTATTAAAATATTCACCATGTCCTTTTTTTCTGCAGGTAGCTTTGATGGAGTGGACGAAGTATGATGATAAAATATTGGATTATATTGTTCATAGTGAAGAAAATAAGTTGAGGTAGGTATAACAGGGTGGGTTGAGAACCACTTTAAGCTGTTTTTCCCACATAAACCTGTAAATATAAATATTAATATTTCTACCAAATAGGTTGGCTTTATTGAGGAAAGGTGTCACACCTTTAAAGAAGAAATCTGATGGAAAAACAATGTAAATATTTCAAAAATATATAAATATGAAAAACATGGCCCATCTATTTTGTATCACTGTCTCACGTGTTTTAGTCGGAAACTATCACTGATACTGTGACAAAAATCATTGTTGGTTGTATTATTGTACTGTTTTATATATTTATTTATTTATTTATTTTGCTTTGCCACTTGAATACAAAGAGATACTGTAATACAAACAGCACAAAGTTAATACAAATGCACTAATATTCATAAACTGATAAATCACATGGCAGGGTATTGCTACAACTCATGCCATGCAATTACAGAAATAACTGAATGTCTGAATTAAGATCACAATAGAGTCCTTCCAGTGACTCTATCATCTCTTTCAGGTTGGATGTTGCTTGTGAACATGGTCACGTTGAATGCCTTGAAGCATTACTAGAAAGGTGTACTGATGTTGTACCAGTCAGTAAAGCAGGTTAGGAAAGTTGAGTGATTGAAGAGAAGCAAATTGAAAATCTCTTCAAAATAATTATTTTTTATCATAAGGTGGCTCAGCACTGCATACTGCCGCAAAATCTGGGAGTGCAGATTCCATTGTTAAATTATTGCAATATAAAGTTCGAGTTGGAAGTATAGATGCGGACAAGATGACAGCCTTGCATCATTCAGGTATTCAGCTGTATTAATTTTTGAAACCTTTTTGTGTATTTGTAATACATGTATCATATTGCAAATCCAGTCTATTCATTTTGAATTGAAGAAGATGCTAAATTTGTTTTGTATTCACAGCAAGCAAAGGCCATGTTGATTGTGTAAGAATTCTTATTCAAAATGGAGCAAAGTTAAATTCAAGAGATAAGGTTTGTTTACTTATTTGCAGTTTCTTTCAAGTTTCAACCACCAGGCATTAATGACCTGGGTTCACAATGACTGGGTTGAAATGAGATCACTCCACCATTGCAAATTATCTCATGAATGTTAAAACCTAACCCTTTTTGGGAATTTTATAATACTTCATAACAGAAGCCAATCTATTCCCTTTTTTCTGATGTGTAGAACAGACACTACCAAGTTTTCAATAAAAATTAACGTCTTTGTAAATATAGGATGGTAGAACACCATTGTTGATTGCTATTCAGGCTGCTCGGGAAAGTATTGTACAAATACTTGTGGAAAATGGAGCAAGAGTCAATGTCACTGATAGTGCACATAAGTAAGATCCTTGTTAAATTCCAGGGGCCGGTTGTATCAAGCCCGTTTAGCTTAAACGGTGGTTAAGTTCAAAATAGAAAGTAAGTCTATCGTTTTATTCAACAAGCAAACTAAATGTTTTTAACCTTAATACAAAGATACTGTTTACAACTACATATTCAATGCATAATATTCAAGTTGACTTATTCAAGAGAGATGTAAGAGTGTTATCTAATCTTGATACAACCGGCCCCAGATATTATTTTATTATTAATAGACTACAAACATTATATGTGGCATGATAGAGTATTTTAAACCTCCTTTTTAGAACACCATTAATGTATGCGTCTTTGATTGGTCTGAAAGATGCTGTTTGTACATTGTTACAACACGGGGCTAATCCATTATTGAGGGATAGTAATGGTCACCAAGGTACGTACAATATGAACATTTTCCATGAATGCTAGCTGGTACATAATATATTGCATTGATGAAGAGCTTTTCATATTCCAGCTGAAGATTTTGCTCGGATCAGTGGCTATGGTGAAATTGTGAGGATAATTTCTGACACTCCAGTTTTACCCCAATGGGATTATGGTATCTATAACCATACCTCTATTTTTGTATTAAATTATTGTAATTGAATTTAACTTAATGTAGTAATGAATTTAGCTGCTGGTTTGCCAAACAATCATTTAATAAATACTTACTGTACTTACAATTATTTTTGTAGCTGAGGAATATATTGATGATGAGGACTCTCAAGATGTAAGTGATTTTAATTCTTGTTCTTATTCCTGCATTTTGAAAATCACAGTTCCAATTTGGCATTACTTTGCTGATGTAATTATTCCCCCTTTAGGGATCTGTGATTGGTAGTAATGACGGCTCCGATGTTGCTTCAATGTTGTCTCATCCTGATTCAGAACACAGATTCGGTGTAAGCTTGTTTCCTCGATAACTTTTTTATGTGGCACCTGGCACTGCTGATTTTATGCTTTGACTGTTTTAGAGTGTCTACAGCAGTGACAGACGATCATCTTCGGTATGTTGATGCATTTATTAAATTACTAAATTGTTCAGTTATTTTGTGCCCCACCATGACATTTGCGTCTTAATGGCATCATTTCGAAGAATTCTTTACTGCTAAACAATGAACAGGAGAATCATTAAGGCCATTGTAATTACAGTGCTTTTTTCCTTCCATATATAGTAAGCCATCCATCCATTGATTATATATGTTTGGGCACAGCAAAATTGCATCCTACAATAGCACAGCTTGTACTTGTACTGTGTAATTAAAATTTTATCCTTAAAGCAAATAT
The DNA here is from genome assembly GCF_004324835.1 of Dendronephthya gigantea. Taxonomy (NCBI): domain Eukaryota; kingdom Metazoa; phylum Cnidaria; class Anthozoa; order Malacalcyonacea; family Nephtheidae; genus Dendronephthya; species Dendronephthya gigantea. Next base: position 19,643 of record NW_021163731.1, on the reverse strand, counting down.
TTCTTTAAATCTTAAGTCAACGTCATTAGGAAGATAATCTTCTATTAATCCAACTTTTCTATGATCTACTCAAAATGTTGACAGGACATTGGCGCCATTACTTTGCATATATGACATAATTAAGTTGCCTTGCATTTTACCAAAAGCTTTTAGTGTATACTTTATGCAGACGTTTTTCTGGGGAATGATATAGCTGGCATTTGAAAAGTTGCATAGCTGCATCTTAAGTTGATCTTAGATGAACTAAAATAGTATTTTTCTCTGCAGCATTCTGTTTCAACATTCATTTCCTCATCATCGCATCCTGGCAGGCTTGAAGCAAATGTTTGTAAATTGGATCAGGTAAAGCAGTTGTTTTTTTGTCTTCATCTTGATTTGGTCTTAGTTGTCCAAATTGCTGCATGAAAACATTGCATCCAACATCTAATATATGAGACAAACTAAACCAATTAACAAATAGGCCATGTGCTGTTGGTTTTGTATAGTCAGTCCAAAAACAACACACAATACATTGACTTTCTGAATGACTTTACTTGATTAATGATAATATGTACCTGCATGGGTGATTTGTTTCTGTATATGTATGCAAGCTTCAGATGATCATCTGTCTTTAAACATGTTTAGGAGTTAGAAAGAGAAAATAACCGATTAAACACTCAACTGCCCACAATGGAAATGTCACACTCAAACAAGGTAAGAATTAAGAAATATAATGTACCGTGATGTGAAAAACATTGCTTCAAACCATTTCATCGCAATCTATGTACTACATAAATTTCTGATTTACCTTGTACACCGACAATGCAAAATAAGAACTTAATAAAAAATTCTATTTTGTTACGTCTAGAACAAAGTAAACAGATTGAAGGAGGACATTAATTATAACAAAATAACTGTTGGACAATCTGGTAAGATTGAAATAAAAAATTAATATAAAACTTTAGTCAATTACATATCAAAGTGATGTCCTTCTGTTCCATTAATTTAAATTCAATTTTTTTTTCAAAGATGATGTGGAAAAAGTACAACAGGAGAATTTTCAGAGGGAAATAAATGCATTAAAAGCAGAAAATGAGCAATTGAAAAATGAGCTGGTAAGATATATTTTAATTACAGACTGTGGATTTTATGCATTATAATTAACTTCTCTGAAATAAGTTATATTAAATCATTCCTACATAGATTGATATTAATGTTGATGACAGTATACCAACTATTCCTATAACAGTTTATCAGGAATTAAAGGTAACTTAATTAATATATAAACCAGTATTATAATTGATTGTTGTAATGTAACTATACAGGCCTAGACAAAATTGGTTGGTACAGGTTTAGGTCACTTACTCATCAGGTGTTCTCTTATGTAAAATAGGAATCGACTGAAGAAGAACTGTCAACTTTGAATGCTAGTTTTTCAAATTTAAAGAAGGAAAATGATAATTTAAAACGTCAGGTATGCATATATAGTGTTTAATAATGGGACCATGCATGCATGTTATGGCAATGCAGGTATATCATTAATGTAATATATAGATGTAATAATGCAATTGAAAATGGTTTGTTTAGATTTTGGAATTGAAACATCAAACACGGGATGAGGCACAAATGAAATCTGAGCAGAAAATTTGTGCTTTGGAGGAACAAGTTTTAAGGCTTCAAAACCAGTTGATGGTATGAAACTACATCATCCTACTTTGTAATTTGATAAACTGCATTGTTAATACACTATATCTGCCAGGTTTTTAAATGCTATATTTGCAAATTCACACAGGAGGCAGATACTGAGCATTCCAAGACAATTAATGTGTATAGATTACATCTACTCAATGCACTACAGGTAATGAAATTAGCCTGGACTAACTTTAGCTAAACCAACTCATTTTAAAACAGAAATCATCAATCTTGCTGTAGGGAGTTATAAGCAAGGATGTTAAAAAAGCATTGGAACTTATTTTGAAAATACGAAATGATGAGCAATTTTGTTGATGATCTGGATCATCGAAGGAAAAGGAATAGAAAAGATGAATAGGTATTCTTTGAATCCCACTTTAATGCCTTTTGTATTTACTGCAGCACACAAACAATTATTTTAGCTTAGAGCAAATCAAAAAATACATAAACAACTTACTTCCATATACATTTGAGCAGCCTACATTGTAGATGGTCTGTCAACCTGGGGCCGGTTGTATCAAGCCCGTTTAGCTTAAACGGTGGTTAAGTTCAAAATAGAAAGCAAGTCTATCGTTTTATTCAACAAGCAAACTAAATGTTTTTAACCTTAATGCAAAGATACTGTTTACAACTACATATTTAGTGCATAATATTCAAGTTAACTCATTCAAGACAGATGTAAGAATGTTATTTAATTTTGACTTATCCACCGTTTAAGCTAAACAGGCTTGATACAACCGGCCCAAGAACACTAGTTCAGTTAGCTAATGTTATTTTACTCAAGGTCTTTTCTCAAGATCTCTGAAATAACACCATTATGTACATATATATATCACAAGGCCTAAAATTCTATATATAAAATGTGTTTTAGCACTTGATTGTAATATAGGACATGTATGTTACATAAGTTTATTTGATATCTAGGATGTTGATAGTGGAGATGACAAACACTTGTTTATATAGCTGTGTTTCTAATGCATTTCATACCCACAATCAACTTCAGTTTCAAGGTAGCCAAATATATACAAAGTTTAAGAGTATAACAGTCACTCAAAGATGTTCACCTAACTACATCATGCAGATATGTCAAAATTAGGGTACATTTTAGAGTCAAGTGTAGAAAATTATTTCAGGAATTTGTCCGTCCTCGACCGAGGTTCCATTATTGTTTCCAGTAGCATATGAAAAATGAAACACAATATTCTCATCCTTTGGTTCAGGTATTTCACAAACAACTTTACGCTGTCCTTTTGTGCCATAATACGAATCAGCACCTTTCAAGGTTGCACTTGCAACATAAATGATGCTTGGGGAGAGTTCTATTGGTTCACTGAACATCACACGGAATATGCTTGGGGTTCCATCGCAACTAAACGCTGTGTCGTTCTCTCCACAAACCAAGCCAGTCTCAGTGTTAATGATTTGCATTTTGACATTGTAATCACTGGGACCATGAATTGCACCATAAAGGCCCAAACCAACAACAAAGATACGCTTGTTTACCGAGAACCGAATCCGATCACTTGTACCACTATAACCCCATCGGTTTTCAACTTTTGAGAATCTCCTGACAGACTTCTCCCGGCCGGTCAGGCAACATCTTGGCTTATCAATGAAATTAACTTTTGGTTTGGGATTCACATGGAAATACAGAAATAAACTGACAATTTCTTTCTCTGTTAAGATACCAGATTGTGCTGGGCCTGTTGCAAAATCTTCCACTGGCATCAATGGGAAACGGATCTGGTACAAAGCCTCAGATAAGACACACCTAGAAATAGAATTAATTTTTCATCTATTTGCAGAGGTTGGGTTTTGGTCGAGGGTACAAAGTCGAGGGTCGATTTTTGTCGGATTTTCGATCATCGATTTTTGTCGGATTTTCGATCATCGATTTTTGTCGGATTTTCGATCATCGATTTTTGTCGGATTTTCGATCATCGATTGTGATTATTAATTTCAAATGTCAACAGTTCTCTAAGTCGTAACCACTAAAATTTAGACGTGAATCCTTGCAAAGAGCTCCCTTCCATACCAGAATATATTAATGATTGTAATACACGAGAGATCTGTATTATTTACCTTAGATTTGCTGGCGTTTTGTTCAATTCCTTTCGCTCGCATTCTTGTTTTGCCCATCGCACTGCGTGTTGAAACAACTGGCTTTCTTTCAGTCCTAGTGTGTCACGTTTTAAAACAGCTAACAATGTATTGTAATCAATATCCGTAAAACCTTCGGCATTAAAACTTTCAAACGTATTCTTATCAATACATTCCAAACATCTAGTTGCTAACTGTGACTCGTCAAATAATCTCGCCTGTGTCAACAGCATGAATGCATTATCAGGACGAAGGTTTTTCTTTAAAAAATCAACGCAAGCATCTTCCATAATCGGCACTACGTATTTTTTAGCTGCATATAATGTAGTCATGACAGTTTCTGGGCCGATTTGGATCTCGTCTGTATATAAGAATTTTAGGAGAGCAAGAAAAGCTGATGATTCTACATCAGGCAGTTCTACATCATCATTTGGGCTTGCTATACCACCATTGAACATTGCATCAAAGACAGCGCTTCCCATTGAGAGGACAAACCGATGTGCAGGAATACGTCGTCTTTGCGAACCCTTGCCAACGATAAAATGAACATCACAGAGTATTTCATTATTGAACAAAAACTTTACTCTATCGTAGACATTAGTTTTTCCTGCTTGCCAATTGTACGGTTGTGTAGACATACTGTTTCTTGCGATTGTTTGATACGCGACATATTGATTTTCCGTAATGGAAATATCGAATCAAACTAATCTTTCTGGGTTATAAGCCCATGTTACGGGTCACGGAATATATAATTAGAATCGCGGAAATATATAACACAGTGTTTCCAGTTTTCTGTGTTTCCATGTTTCTATGTTTCTTATTTCTATGGTTCTAGTTTCTATGTTTCTATGTTTCTACGTTTCTGTGTTTCTATGTTTCTGTGTTTCTATGTTTCCAGGTTTCTACGTTTCTGTGTTTCTATGTTTCTGTGTTTCTGTGTTTCTGTGTTTCTGTGTTTCTGTGTTTCTGTGTTTCTGTGTTTCTGTGTTTCTGTGTTTCTGTGTTTCTACGTTTCTACGTTTCTACGTTTCTGTGTTTCTGTGTTTCTGTGTTTCTGTGTTTCTGTGTTTCTGTGTTTCTGTGTTTCTGTGTTTCTACATTTCTACGTTTCTGTGTTTCTATGTTTCTACATTTCTATGTTTCTGTGTTTCCATGTTTCTATGTTTCTGTGTTTCTGTGTTTCTATGTTTCTATGTTTCTATGTTTCTATGTTTCTATGTTTCTATGTTTCTATGTTTCTATGTTTCTATGTTTCTATGTTTCTATGTTTCTATGTTTCTATGTTTCTGTGTTTCTACATTTCTACGTTTCTGTGTTTCTATGTTTCTACATTTCTATGTTTCTGTGTTTCCATGTTTCTATGTTTCTGTGTTTCTGTGTTTCTGTGTTTCTGTGTTTCTGTGTTTCTGTGTTTCTGTGTTTCTACGTTTCTACGTTTCTACGTTTCTGTTCTGTGTTTCTACATTTCTATGTTTCTGTGTTTCTGTGTTTCTGTGTTTCTATGTTTCTATGTTTCTACGTTTCTGTGTTTCTATGTTTCTGTGTTTCTATGTTTCCAGGTTTCTACGTTTCTGTGTTTCTATGTTTCTGTGTTTCTGTGTTTCTGTGTTTCTGTGTTTCTGTGTTTCTGTGTTTCTGTGTTTCTGTGTTTCTGTGTTTCTGTGTTTCTACGTTTCTACGTTTCTGTGTTTCTACGTTTCTACGTTTCTACGTTTCTGTGTTTCTGTGTTTCTACATTTCTATGTTTCTGTGTTTCTGTGTTTCTGTGTTTCTGTGTTTCTGTGTTTCTGTGTTTCTACGTTTCTACGTTACTACGTTTCTGTGTTTCTGTGTTTCCATGTTTCTGTGTTTCTGTGTTTCTGTGTTTCTACATTTCTACGTTTCTATGTTTCTATGTTTCTATGTTTCTATGTTTCTATGTTTCTATGTTTCTATGTTTCTATGTTTCTATGTTTCTATGTTTCTATGTTTCTATGTTTCTATGTTTCTATGTTTCTATGTTTCTATGTTTCTGTGTTTCTACATTTCTATGTTTCTACGTTTCTGTGTTTCTGTGTTTCTGTGTTTCTACGTTTCTACGTTTCTGTGTTTCTGTGTTTCCATCATTTCTGTGTTTCTACATTTCTACGTTTCTACGTTTCTACGTTTCTGTGTTTCTACGTTTCTGTGTTTCTGTGTTTCTATGTTTCTCTGTTTCTATGTTTCTATGTTTCTGTGTTTCTACATTTCTACGTTTCTGTGTTTCTACATTTCTATGTTTCTACGTTTCTGTGTTTCTATGTTTCTGTGTTTCTACATTTCTATGTTTCTGTGTTTCTATGTTTCTGTGTTTCTACATTTCTACGTTTCTACGTTTCTGTGTTTCTGTGTTTCTACATTTCTGTGTTTCTGTGTTTCTGTGTTTCTGTGTTTCTGTGTTTCTGTGTTTCTGTGTTTCCATGTTTCTACGTTTCTGTGTTTCTGTGTTTCCATGTTTCTGTGTTTCTGTGTTTCTACATTTCTACGTTTCTGTGTTTCTATGTTTCTATGTTTCTGTGTTTCTACATTTCTATGTTTCTACGTTTCTGTGTTCCTGTGTTTCTATGTTTCTGTGTTTCTGTGTTTCTATGTTTCTATGTTTCTATGTTTCTATGTTTCTATGTTTCTATGTTTCTATGTTTCTATGTTTCTATGTTTCTATGTTTCTATGTTTCTATGTTTCTATGTTTCTATGTTTCTATGTTTCTATGTTTCTATGTTTCTATGTTTCTGTGTTTCTACATTTCTATGTTTCTACGTTTCTGTGTTTCTGTGTTTCTGTGTTTCTGTGTTTCTGTGTTTCTGTGTTTCTGTGTTTCTGTGTTTCTGTGTTTCTGTGTTTCTACATTTCTATGTTTCTACGTTTCTGTGTTTCTGTGTTTCTGTGTTTCTGTGTTTCTGTGTTTCTATGTTTCTACGTTTCTGTGTTTCTACATTTCTACGTTTCTACGTTTCTGTGTTTCTACATTTCTATGTTTCTATGTTTCTATGTTTCTATGTTTCTGTGTTTCTATGTTTCTGTGTTTCTACATTTCTACGTTTCTACGTTTCTGTGTTTCTACATTTCTATGTTTCTATGTTTCTGTGTTTCTGTGTTTCTGTGTTTCTGTGTTTCTGTGTTTCTGTGTTTGTATGTTTCTATGTTTCTATGTTTCTGTGTTTCTACATTTCTATGTTTCTGTGTTTCCATGTTTCTATGTTTCTGTGTTTCTGTGTTTCTATGTTTCTATGTTTCTATGTTTCTATGTTTCTATGTTTCCATGTTTCTATGTTTCTGTGTTTCTGTGTTTCTGTGTTTCTGTGTTTCTGTGTTTCTATGTTTCCATGTTTCTATGTTTCTGTGTTTCTATGTTTCTGTGTTTCTGTGTTTCTGTGTTTCTGTGTTTCTGTGTTTCTGTGTTTCTGTGTTTCTGTGTTTCTGTTTTCTACGTTTCTACGTTTCTGTGTTTCTGTGTTTCTGTGTTTCTGTGTTTCTGTGTTTCCATGTTTCTGTGTTTCTACATTTCTACGTTTCTACGTTTCTACGTTTCTACGTTTCTGTGTTTCTACGTTTCTGTGTTTCTGTGTTTCTATGTTTCTCTGTTTCTATGTTTCTACGTTTTTGTGTTTCTAGATTTCTATGTTTCTATATTTCTATGTTTCTGTGTTTTTGTTATTCGATGTTTCTATCTTTTGGGTTGTCTGGCGTCAGTACAAGTAAAATATCATAGTGCCACAAAGGGTGTTACAGTGTTGATGAGATTTATATTTCCAAGTGCTTGTTTTGCAATTTGATTTGTTGCTGACGTGGCAAAATTTTCCCCCTATTGTACGCGGGTAGTAGGCGTAGTAAGTCGTCTAGTTGCATTCCGACTAACAAGTAAAATGTATTTGTAAAATACCAAATTGGTGTTACAGGGTTAATGTACGACACTGACTGCGACGGTGTAAATACAACCAGTAATTTTGTAGAAAACTAACAAATATTTTTAATTTAACATAATAGGATTCTTACAAGCGGAAAGCTCGACAAACCGCCATCACGCATTAGGTGATTATAGTGTAGCCGAGGTAGCTTTACCATTTTCAATAATCACTGGTTGTATTTACACTAAATAGATATAACGATATTGTTTTAGTTAATATTTCTTAGTATATATTTACTAACTAAAGTTACTTCTTGTTTAAATTTTTCCGAATTTGTTCCAGAGTTTTATCAAACAAGGGCAAATTACACAAAAAATCGTGTTGTGTAACCAGTCCAATTAATTTGGTGTAAATCTTCTTAACGTCACTGCTATAATCATTAGAAATATTTCCATTTAGTCCTTTCAATGTAACATAAATAATCATTACTATTAAAAACTCTAGGCGATTGAACGGTTCTTCAATTTGGGAGTTTGTGCGTTCCTCGTAGAAAATGCGAGAGCTTTTGAATGGCGATGATTGAATTTGTTGTTTTTTTCGATTGCCTGATTTTCGCTTTCCCTTGACATTTTCAGAACTGATTACTCTGCAACTACCATTTTCCCCACAATGACCTTTGCATTTACACTTGTGCCAGCAACTCCCATAACGTGGTATGCACTTGCATCGGCTCTTATAGGCGCATTTTTTCCCAGGTCCATTCATCTTTGACCTGCCGGCGTTTATTCCACACCGACACGCTCCCCTATTTGAATTATCTGTCTTTTCTTTGTTTAATAAAACGCGGCCATTATCGTGGATTTCATTATTGTTCTCCTCAGCGTGTTGGTTTTTATGAACTAAGGCATCATAATGACCTGGTCCACCATGGTTAAATGTTAACAATATTGCTTCTCCATTCCCAATAGACGAACGAGGGTATATTTCATAAAATGGAACAAGATTTTGCGTTGATAGCACTAGTATCGGTATCTGCAAGACGTTGGACAAACCAAGTGGCATCAGGTCCCCGATAGTGGAAGCGAATACACCCGAATTTAAAAAAGCATGTGCTTGTTGCTGAAAGTCGACGTCCTCACCCACAAATTGCTGGTATTCTTCAGTGAAAGGTCCTGTCCACTCTGCGACAAGATGGCTTCGCAAAATATCACTTATTGCGGGAACAGAGACTGCTGATGAGATCCCCAAAGTATACAAATGCTCTCTAACATGCGTCTGCAAATCACATCTACTCAATAACTGCGAAACTTGAAATGCGACTGAATTAAAAAAGCAGTTCCCATCTCCTGCAATTCTGACGACTTCTAGACCCCACTGGCTTGCGATGGAGTTAATTTCTTGCTCGATGGTTTCCACAGAGCTGTCTTGTTGTACTTGTTTCGTGGTGAGAAGATGACGTGGCACCTCTGTTGGCAAGGTACGTGCATAGATTTTTTTCGCTTTCCAACTATCTCCCTGATAGATTCGGATGATCTCCAAAATGATAGCCCTTGCTTTAAGTACTCCAATGTGTCGTACTCTTCCTTCTCAGATCTTTCCGAGTAGTCATGTTCGGCCACAATCCATTTACATTTGATATTCCTTTGCAAAATGGAAATGCCATCCAAAATTTCTTCTACTTCCTTACGCGAATAACTTTCAAGTCCCTTAACCTTGCGTGCTGGTCGTTGATTGTTTTCGGATCTCTCTATCTCTTCCAGACACCTTTCTACTCCAAAATATTCTAATTTTTGTCCATATTCAGTTATCAGAATGTGTTCATTCTTTTGAGTTTTTGTCACTTGGATAGATGACATTTCTTTCTCGTTTTCTTGGGCCAACCTGTACAACATTCTAAACATTTTCGTATATAACAATGGAAGCCCTATGCGGTTGGTTGCAACAATTTTCTTTAAATCCCTATGAAGCCTTTCATTTTTGTTTGTTCCACACCCAACAGGTATGTCCGACAAACAACCCTTATTTATGTGAACCTGAATGTTTTTTATTTCCTTCAACATTTCTTTAGTAAGAACACTCAATCCAGCTGCATTTTTTACAGATTCCCATTTATTGCTAAATTTTTCTAAGTTTTTCGAAATAACGTCAGGCGAAGGCGAAGGCCTAGACCTTTTTTTCCCGATGTCTCCTGGTTGACGGAAAACTAAGCCATATTCTTTAGCCATGCCAGACGAGTATTTCGAACACTTTGGTATTTTACGCACTAATCTTTGCACTGCGTGGAATATGTCTAGCTTAATGGGTACACCGGGAAAATGCTTGCTTAAAAATGATGTCCATTTGCAACAGTTATCGAGGAATATTCCTTCTAAAATGTTATTTTGTGTCAGAAATCTTTTCGAAAGTTGTTGAAACAAATTTTCAAGCTCAGCTGTTCCTTCCGTTTTAGTAAATTTCCACTGGATAACTGTGCCTTTTTCATTTAATACGCAAAATAGGCTTTGAAATAATTTTACCCACTTATTATCACTTTCGCGTAAATATCCGATATTCGAAGTTGCTTTAAATGTGTGATCGCAACTAATCCATCTTGCAGGAATTGTTGAAAAAAAATGCCGATAAAATACTTCTTCTGACTTAAATCTGGAAATGATTGCACCCCCAACTAGCGTATGTCCTACGCATGGTAGGTCCATTTGTTCGAACGTTGGGAAATTTTGACTTACTTCTTTTGTTAGGCCAATGTTTATAGCAATGTTATGATCACGGTAATAACGTTGCGCTCGTTCATAAAATGCTTTTTTGTAACATCGCTGTATAATTTCGCAGATCTGATTAGAGCTAAGACCTGCATCAAGTAGCTCTTCCAGATAATCGACAAGTCGATTTGTGAAACCTGACTTATGACTTAAAGTGAATGGTACATTATAGTTATTCACTTGTTTTACGACGTCCACATCTATGCTATTTATTTCAGTATGGCCTAGATCACATGAGTACTGCTTGTATACCAGTAATACGGGAGAGGTAAGGCCAAATATGATACGCGGATTTAGTCTTTGCAGTCGCCCATTTTTCCAAACTCCTGTGTTAACTAGGTGACCCTTTCGATTATTTTCACACATTTTATCGTCTGTTTCACACTTAGGACAAAGTATTGTATTTCCTTCAAGTAAAGCATTAAATTGGCACAGAGGGTCAAAAAGAATGTACGGAAGGACACAATACGACTTTGGATCATTTACCCACGTTTCATCCAAACTTGGAAATATATCGTACCTGATATCAGGGGGTTCCATAGTATGCTCCGTATGGTATTTAAGATCAGCAGCTTTGGTTGCAGACTCGATGCATTTTTTGACATATCCATTGATATCGTACCCCACAGTTAACGTAGGCTTCGCTATTGACAATAGAACGATAATAAGTGAACAAAAATAGAACGCTTTCATCCTGATCGTTGTGTTTTCATTATACATGAATAACCATTTTTATCGTTTTTATATCATCTATTTATGCTGCATATACGGAAATGGGAATAATCTGGTTAAATTAAAGATTCCATTGGCGTCGACACACAAATTGCTGCTGGCCATTGACCACCTTTTTTTATATTGCATTTGCTCCATTACCTGTCGGTCTTTTAGATAGGGCACCAAGTTCTCATATCAGAGTTGTAATTATCGTCGGCAAGGCGTGTCTCCTTGGGGGTACACCTTGCCATAACTGAGTCTATTTATAAAATCACATTATATAAATTTCGTATTTTCTTCGTAAATATTTTGTATTAGTTAATGTGATTTATTTACGTATAGAAATATTGCAAGCCATGGATTTTGCATAGCCCTCACCGCAGCTCAGTTTTCTGAGCATCAATACTGACACATTAAATCTCACACAATTTTAGGATAATTTTGGCTGGAAGTAATGGTTTCCCAGCCGGTTTATTTCCGTCAAACAAGATGATATTTATATGAATACATTCCAACAAAATTCCAAATATTCATGCTCAGAAAAGGGTGGAGGTGAATTACCGCCAGCACCTGTACAAGTACGCCTGAAGTAAAATAGTTAATTGAGATATTCTATAATTGTCAATTGAGGTCCTCTATGTATCAGCTATTGCAAATCATGCAATTTGCATAATTGCTAGAGGAGGAGGTGGGTTGAACTTTAAACGAGCTCTATTTTCTGCGATGTCACGCTTACACTGACCGATTGTGTTTTGGGTATTCGGTCTTGTTAGTTTTCAAATTGCTGCTGGCCATTAACCACCTTTTTTTATATTGCATTCGCTCCATTACCTGTCGGTCTTTTAGATAGGGCACCAAGTTCTCATACCAGAGTTGTAATTATCGTCGGCAAGGCGTGTCTCCTTGGGGGTACACCTTGCCATAACTGAGTCTATTTATAAAATCACATTATATAAATTTCGTATTTTCTTCGTAAATATTTTGTATTAGTTAATGTGATTTATTTACGTATAGAAATATTGCAAGCCATGGATTTTGCATAGCCCTCACCGCAGCTCAGTTTTCTGAGCATCAATACTGACACATTAAATCTCACACAATTTTAGGATAATTTTGGCTGGAAGTAATGGTTTCCTAGCCGGTTTATTTCCGTCAAACAAGATGATTTATATGAATACATTCCAACAAAATTCCAAATATTCATGCTCAGAAAAGGGTGGAGGTGAATTACCGCCAGCACCTGTACAAGTACGCCTGAAGTAAAATAGTTAATTGAGATATTCTATAATTGTCAATTGAGGTCCTCTATGTATCAGCTATTGCAAATCATGCAATTTGCATAATTGCTAGTGGAGGAGGTGGGTTGAACTTTAAACGAGCTCTATTTTCTGCGATGTCACGCTTACACTGACCGATTGTGTTTTGGGTATTCGGTCTTGTTAGTTTTCAAATTGCTGCTGGCCATTAACCACCTTTTTTATATTGCATTCGCTCCATTACCTGTCGGTCTTTTAGATAGGGCACCAAGTTCTCATACCAGAGTTGTAATTATCGTCGGCAAGGCGTGTCTCCTTGGGGGTACACCTTGCCATAACTGAGTCTATTTATAAAATCACATTATATAAATTTCGTATTTTCTTCGTAAATATTTTGTTTTATATCATAGTAAGCGCACACGTATTTCGTGGTTTTAATGCAAGTGCACAATTAAGTACAAACGGTGCGATGGAGTTTGACAAATGAAGGTTTTCGAAAGAAACACAGCATTGCAAGTTATTAGATTCGATAAAATACTACACTAATCATAATATGTAGTAATCGTTATATCATTATGTAGGAGAACGGTGATCAGGAAAATTTCCACAGACGATATTCGAATGCAACTAGACTAAATTTGCATGATGCGCGCATTCAAGCTCCCCAGAAATATAACACGATTTTTGAATTGGCGTTCATGATTTTACAAAATTAATCCGCCATAATCTAAAAGATCTATAAGAGGATTAGTCGAGGACGTGCGAACACACACCTTTTAATAATTGCTAATTGAATAATACAGTTTCGAAATAATGCAGACAAAATTTGACAGCTCTCACTGTTATAAAACCCGCGCCATTTGCAGTATCCTTCAATTGTACACTTCGAAAGGTAAGGATATGTCAGGCAACTTTTCTACATTAATGTCCAGTAAAATGTGTAGTTTTCGCAGCTTCTAAACCTTATTCAACATTCTTCTGTTTTATAGATTGGTTGACTTGTATGTTTGTAAAAGCTACGCTCCTTTTCTAATCGCTTGTAAAGAGGTAAGGTTCTAAAGTTAGTACCTATAAATAGCAGCTCGAACAACATAAATTTTAGGCTAGCTATATAATGTATATGCACCATTTTAAATTTGCGGTCGGGCCCTAAAAAAAAATTCCGGACATACAATAAATTTGGAAAAGAGACTTTGTTATATGTTATTGTAGTTTCCGCACCATTAAAAGACTGAACATCGGCGAGAATTATGACCGAGCTTTTAGAATAGTGATTAAAAGTTTAACTCCGTATAACCAAAGGACACAAAATTGTTGTAAAACGTTCGTCAACTACTAGATTTGACTTCTGGGAGTCGGTCACTGTGATTACTATATAATAGCGAATATTTTATTGTAGATTTTTATGATGTCTTCGAGAAGAACGATATTTCCAATTACCACGCCCGCTGTGAATGAATGCCAGCTCGCGAACGCCATCAAGATGGCTCGGGCGATTAAATTCCCACTGGAAGTTTTCCCGGAGCCAATAACTGAATGGCTGATGGCATTGGCATTTTCCGTGAACACACGGCCAGAATTCATATTGATTGCGGCTATTTCGGTTGTGTCCACTTTGATGGGTCCGAAAACTAAATTAAAGATTCGGAACCGTTATCGGGAGCCGTGCAATCTGTTTACCGTGTGTTTGAGTGAACCTGGGGCCGGAAAATCGCAAGCGTTTGAGATTGCTGTGGAGAGTCCAATCCGCGCGTTGAAGGAGCCAGCTCATTCGATGGTCATCCATGACTTCACGCGGAAAGGACTCTTCCAGCACCTCGTCTCTCACGATGGTAGAGCTCTATTGGCTCATTCTGAAATGAGTTCGTTTTACGAATTCATTTTGAAGAAGCAACAAGAGGGCTCAGGTGAGAGACAGTTATTTTGCAGGCTTTACGATGGCATTGCTGAATGGGCACTAACAAGTGCGTGCACGAATAACAGCAGTTCCGCTGGTAAAGTCGAGAAACGGGAGCGGCGTGAGGTCCTTCTAGAAAGCACTTTGGCCCTTGGTGGGTTCACTCAGCCCGAACCATTTCTGCAGCTGTTTAAACCCCTAGCCAAAACCAAGGATGGGTTTCTTGATAGAATTTTGATATGTTCAATAAAACCTCGCTTGTTACTCGAAGAAGAAGTGGAACAATGGTGTGAAAAACTGGAAGAATACACTACACAAGAGTTCTCCGGTGAGTCGCCTATGTATGTATGCATTTATGCCGTGTGTATGTATGTTTTTATGCATATAGGTATGTTGTATGTATGTAAACTTTACTCGAAATAACCAACAATTTTTTTTTCAGGCGTATATAAGACAATATTCGACAAGCATGAGAACGGTGTCGAGTATTGTTACTCACCTGAGGCAAAAGAGAAGTATACTGAGTACGCCAATAATCTCTCCAAGAATATGAATGCCCAGTGGGATGAAGAAAGCATTTGTACGGAGAACTTTTCCAAGGACAAAAAAAATTTTATAAGGTATAATAACTATTATGCAGGCAATGCGGTATTGAACACTCGAATACGATATTTAAAATACCATTCTATTACCGGAACACCTTAAAATTGCGGAACCAATTTAGATGAAACAGCGCTCGTGGGACATCTTCAGTTGATGAAATAAAGCTAAAAGCATCATTATTATTAGAAAAAAGCCAATCAGGGCGTAACCTGTATGGATATATTAATTTCAAGCCTCATCATTATTAACATTAACCATCCAATTTAAGCCCAATTTTGAAACGTATATTTTCTAGGATATCATGCGTTCTCCACGTCCTCTTGTCTGTCCTCAGTCATTTTATTGACAATGAGAAAGACGGCGAAGAATGTGATATTGAAAAGGAGATTCCGCGAAACATATTAAGTATTGCAGAGGCAGTCATGGAATATTTTGGAGATCAGCGAAAGGCCTTTATGACGGTATGTATATATATATATATATATATATATATATATATATATATATATATATATATATATATATATATATTTTTTTTTTTTTTTCTATCTTCTAGTTGATAAAACCTGTTTCCAAGGAAAACTCCCGTTCATCATCAACAATTCCGGATGATACAGGATCATCGTCTTCCAGCGAAATCATAAATGCATTCGGGCAGTGGTTTGTGGGCAGGTGTAAAGACTATTCCGAAGAATGTGTAAGTATCCGTTCGATGCATGTTTCTGATACATGAATTTTCGAAGAATGAACTTAGATTGTGATCCGGTATCTGCCCAATAGTCGGTTACATGTGACTATAGGAAAAATAAAACTCTTTTATGATAAATTGATAATTTCATGCAGTCATTTTCAAAACAGTACTTCATTTAAACATCAATAGTTCAAAATTGCACGAATTAATACAAATATTTCAGTAATGAAAATTAACTTTTGTTAAAAAATGTTAACCTTAGTAAATTCAGCAAAAGATTGATGAGCTTCTTTCTTATCTTTAGATCAGTAAATTTGCCAGAGAAAAGAAAAAGGCGGGTGATAAGGAGCCTAGCAGTATCGCTATACGGATAGAAAGCATTCCGGACGATGGTGGTCAGCCAATCATAGTAGACAAAAGCGAACTAAAAAAAGCAGTCGTGAAAGAAGGAGGGCAGGATCGAGACACATCTTATTTCTTAAATCAGGACGGAAAAAAACAAAAGGCTGGTTGTTTGTCAATTCCATTGGCATCGTTCACAGCACCCCTGAAGCACCAGGTGTTACAAGGTTGGTTTACGACGGGTTGTATAAGTTAAAAAAAATATATAACACATATATATTATATGTTCAAATTGATTTCTAATTCAAGTTGGTATTTTAAAGTACGTTTAAAAACACAAGAAACTCAGTGTTTCATGCACTCAAGATATCCCAATATCTATTGTTTTCACAATGTATTCGCATGCTCGTTGCCATTCGTGTGGAAACAAACAAATTAGAACATTCTAAATGATTTGTTACAGTTCTCAAAGGTCTGAAGCTTGACACATTGCCACAAGAAATTGGTTCCGGTGACAAGAAAGCGGAGGAATGTAAGCAACATAAATCCATACTGCAATTATTCCCTGTACAAAATCTATTTTGAAAAATTTTTAAATTGCTGCAAAATATGAAAGGGAACAATGACCTTAAATCGTTGTCATGTTATTAAAGGTTTGTCTGATGAAGATGAAAATGAAGGAACTGCAACTGACATGAGTGAGCATGACACAGGTAACCGATCAAAAATCTAGTATTTGTATCATAAACCGTATAATAAAACATAGTTCTATATATACTAAATGCATGAATGTTTTACGCTTTGTTGAGTGCCATTTTCTGACGTGTGTGTTGGGGTGTATTTCATTTTGAAAGAGATATTTTTCGTATTTTATTTAAAAGTTTTCCTGCTTCGATTATTTACTGTAGTGGGCAGACAAACTCAAATGTTATTGGATCCATTGAAGACGAAAATAAAGAAACAGAAACGACGATAGATATGAGTGAGCATGACACAGGTAACCGATCAAAAATCTAGTATTTGTATCATAAAACTGTATAATAAAACAATAGTTCTATATATACTAAATGCATGAATGTTTTCACGCTTTGTTGAGTGCCATTTCCTGACGTGTGTGTTGGGGGTGTCATTTTGATAATACGTGTCTGTCGTGTCATCAATGCAATGTCGGATGCTTCAAGAGATATTATTCGTATTTTATTTTAAAGTTTTCCTGCTTCGATTATTTACTGTGGGCAGACAAACTCAAATGTCAATTGGATCCATTGAAGACGAAAATAAAGAAACAGAAACGACGATAGATATGAGTGAGCATGACACAGGTAACCGATTGGAAATCTAGTATTTGTATCATAAAACCGTATAATAAAACTATAGTTCTATATATACTAAATGCATGAATGTTTTCACGCTTTGTTGAGTGCCATTTTCTGACGTGTGTGTTGGGGATGTATTTCATTTTGAAAATACGTGTCTGTCGTGTCATCAATGCAATGTCGGATGCTTCAAAAGATTCGTATTTTACTTAAAAGTTTTCCTGCTTCGATTATTTACTGTAGTGTGCAGACAAACACAAATGTCAACTGGATCCAATGAAGACGAAAATGAAGAAACTGAAACGACGATAGATATGAGTGAAAATGACAGGGGTAACCGATCGGAAATCTAATTTATATACCAATCGTTATAAATCTTCTTTTTCTAAACATCATATATTTTAGGTAAATCGGACCGATCAAAACGAGAGATGAAAAAATTAACAGACGCCTTGTCGAAGAATGACAGGCCAAGCAAACGCAAAAGACGAAAAATGCCAAATGACATTTTACTTTTTTTTTATACTCATTGTTAAGATTGTTAATTAATTGTTACGGCTGTACAATTACCTATAATGGGCAGAGTGATGTAATTATGCCTTTTCAGGGAAAAATCAAATGTAAAAAACATTTATTAAATATAAACTTATCTGGCAGATCGATGATCATCTAAATCAGACTAAAGTAGCCGTAACGGTTTTGAAGAATAAAATGTTTCAAGAAAAGAATAAGGAAAAACGACACAGAAACACCGAAACACAGAAACATAGAAACATAGAAACACAGAACACATGGAAACACAGAAACATAGAAACACAGAAACATAGAAACATAGAACACACAGAAACATAGAAACATAGAAACGCAGAACACAGAAACACAGAAACATGCAGAAACATAGAAATGTAGAAACACAGAAACGTAGAAACGTAGAAATGTAGAAACACAGAAACATAGAAACATAGAACATAGAAACATAGAAACATAGAGAAACATAGAAACATAGAACATAGAAACATAACATAGAAACATAGAAACATAGAAACATAGAAACATAGAAACACAAAACGTAGAAATGTAGAAACACAGAAACATGGAAACACAGAAACATAGAAATGTAGAAACACAGAAACGTAGAAATGTAGAAACACAGAAACATAGAAACAGAAACAGAGAAACACAGAAACGTAGAAAACAGAAACGTAGAAACGTAGAAAACGTAGAACGACAGAAACATGGAAACACAGAAACACAGAAACGTAAACGTAGAAACACAGAAACACAGAAACACGAAACACAGAAACGTAGAAACATAGAAATGTAGACACAGACATAGAACATAGAAACAGAACAGCATAGAAACATAGAAACATAGAACATAGAAAACATAGAAACATAGAAACATAGAAACATAGAAACTAGACATAGAAACATAGAAACATAGAAACATAGAAACATAGAAACATAGAAACATAGAAACATAGAAACATAGAAACATAGAAACATAGAAACATAGAAACATAGAAACATAGAAACATAGAAACATAGAAACATAGAAACATAGAAACATAGAAACATAGAAACACAGAAACGTAGAAAGGTAGAAACACAGAAACACAGAAACATGGAAACACAGAAACACAGAAACGTAGAAACATAGAAACACAGAAACACAGAAACACAGAAACACAGAAACACAGAAACACAGAAACACAGAAACACAGAAACACAGAAATATAGAAACATAGAAACATAGAAACATAGAAACACAGAAACACAGAAACATAGAAACATAGAAATGTAGAAACACAGAAACACAGAAACGTAGAAACATAGAAACAAAGAAACACAGAAACACAGAAACATAGAAACATAGAAACATAGAAACATGGAAACATAGAAACATAGAAACACAGAAACGTAGAAACATAGAAATGTAGAAACACAGAAACGTAGAAATGTAGAAACACAGAAACATAGAAACATAGAAACAGAGAAACATAGAAACACAGAAACATGGAAACACAGAAACACAGAAACGTAGAAACATAGAAAAACAGAAACACAGAAACACAGAAACACAGAAACACAGAAACACAGAAACACAGAAACACAGAAATATAGAAACATAGAAACATAGAAACACAGAAACACAGAAACATAGAAACATAGAAATGTAGAAACACAGAAACACAGAAACGTAGAAACGTAGAAACATAGAAACAAAGAAACACAGAAACATAGAAACATGGAAACATAGAAACATAGAAACACAGAAACGTAGAAACATAGAAATGTAGAAACACAGAAACGTAGAAATGTAGAAACACAGAAACATAGAAACACAGAAACACAGAAACGTAGAAACATAGAAAAACAGAAACACAGAAACACAGAAACACAGAAACACAGAAACACAGAAACACAGAA
>NW_021163730.1:0-25753 GCF_004324835.1 Dendronephthya gigantea | reverse complement strand
CATCATTTATCATGAATAATATGCTAAATATGATCAAGATCATTTTAAAGATCATCACGGTTAAAATTGCTACCATAATTTATTATGATTGATATGTTAATTTTGATCATTATCATCAAAATGATGATAATGGTTGCCATAACAACCATCATTTATCATGAATAATATGCTAAATATGATCAAGATCATCATAAAGATAATCATGGTTGAAATTGCAACCATAATTTATTATGAGTGATAGGTTAATTTTGATAATTATCATCAAACTTATGATAATGGTTACCATGGAACCATCATTTATCATGAAAAATATGCTAAATATGAACAAGTTCATCATAGAAAAATTATAGTTGCAATGGTAACCATCCTTTATCCTGAATAATATGCTCAATATGATCAAGATCATAATAATGAAAATTTTGGTTGCCATGGTAACCATCATTTATCATGAATAATATGCTTAATATGATCAAGATCATCATAATAAAAATTTTGGTTGCCATTTAACCATCATTTATCATGAATAATATGCTTAATATGATCAAGATCATCACAAAGATCATCATGGTAGAAATTGCAACCATAATTTATGATGGTTGATATGTTAATTTTGATCATTATCATCAAAATGATGATAATGGTTGCCATGGGAACCATCATTTATCATGAATAATATGGTAAATTTGATCATGATCATCATAATGAAAATTATGGTTGCCATAGCAACCATCATTCATCATGAATAATATGCTAAATATGATCAAGATCATCCTAATGAAAATTAAGGTTGCCATGGTAACCATCATTTATCCTGAATAATATGCTCAATATGATCAAGATCATCATAAAGATCATCATGGTTGAATTTGCTACCATATATTATTGTGATTGATATATTAATTTTGATCATTATCATCAAAATGATGATAATGGTTGCCATGGCAACGATCATTTATCATGAATAATATGCTAAATATTATCTAGATCATCATAAAGATCATCATGGTTGAAATTGCAACCATAATTTATTACGGTTTAAATGCTAATTTTGATCATTATTATCAAAATGATGATAATGGTTACTATATCAACCATCCTTTATCCTGAATAATATGCTCAATATGATCAAGATCATCATAATGAAAATTATGGTTGCAATGGTAACCATCATTTATCATGAATAATATGCTAAATATGATCAAGATCATCATAATGAAAATTATGGTTGGTATAGTAACCATCATTTATCATGAATAATATGCTAAATATGATCAAGATCATCATAAAGATCATCATGGTTGAAATTGCAACCATAATTTGTTAATATTGATATGTTAATTTCGATCATTATCATCAAAATGATGATAATGGTTGCCATGGGAACCATCAATTATCATGAATAATATGCAAAATATGATCAAGATTATCATAATAAAAATTATGGTTGCCATGGTAACCATCATTTATCTTGAATAATATGTAAAATATGATCAAGATCATCATAATGATCATCATGGTTGAAACTGCAACCATAATAAATTATGATTTATTTGTTAATTTTGATCATTATCATCAAAATGAAGGTAATGGTTGCCATGACAACCATCATGTATCATGAAAAATATGCTAAATATGATCAAGATCATCATAAAGATCATCATGGTTGAAATTGCTACCATAATTTATTATGGTTGATATGTTAATTTTGATCATTATCAACAAAATGATGATATGACATTATCATCAAAATGATCATGCCATGGCAACCATCATTTATCATGAATAATATGCTAAATATGATCAAGATCATCATAATGAAAATTATGGTTGCCTTGGTAACCATCATTTATCATGAATAATATGCTAAATATGATCAAGATCATCATAAAGATCATCATGGTTGAAATTGCAACCATAATTTATTATGGTTGATATGTTAATTTTGATGATTATCATCAAAATGATGATAATGGTAGCCATGGCAACCATCATTTATCCTGAATAATATGCTTAATATGATCAAGATCATCATAAAGATCATCATGGTTGAAATTGCAACCATAATTTATTATGGGTGATATGTTAATTTTGATCCTTATCATCAAAATGATGATAATGGTTGTCATGGCAACCATCATTTATCATGAAAAATATGCTAAATATGATCAAGATCATACTAATGAAAATTATGGTTGCCATGGTAACCATCATTTATGATGAATAATATGCTAAATATGATCAAGATCATCATTAAGATCATCATGGTGGAAATTGCAACCATAAATGATTATGATTGATATGTTAATTTTGATCATTATCATCAAAATGATGATAATGCTTGCCATGGCAACCATCAATTATCATGAATAATATACTAAATATGATGAAGATCATCATAATGAAAATTATGGTTGCCATGGTAACTATCATTTATCATGAATAATATGCTAAATATTATCAAGATCATCATAAAGATCATCATGGTTGAAATTGCAACCATAATTTATTATGGTTGATATGTTAATTTGATCATTATCATCAAAATGATGATAATGGTTGCCATGGCAACCATCATTTATCATGAATAATATGCTTAATATGATCAAGATCATCATAAAGATCATCATGGTTGAAATTGCAACCATAATTTATTATGATTGATATGTTAATTTTGATCATTATCATCAAAATGATGATAATGCTTGCCATGGCCACCATCAATTATCATGAATAATATGCTAAATATGATCAAGATCATCATAATGAAAATTTTGGTTGCGATGGTAACCATCATTTCTCATGAATAATATGCTAAATATGACCAAGATCATCATAAAGATCATCATGGTTGAAATTGCTACCATAATTATTATGATTGATGTGTTAATTTTGATCATTATCATCAAAATGATGATAATGGTTGCCATGGCAACCATCATTTATCATGAATAATATGCTAAATATGATCAAGATCATCATAAAGATCATCATGGTTGAAATTGCTACCATAATTTTTATGATTGATATGTTAATTTTGATCATTATCACAAAATGATGATAATGGTTGCCATGGCAACCATCATTTATCATGAATAATATGCTAAATATGATCAAGATCATCATAATGAAAATTAGGTTGCCTTGGTAACCATCATTTTATCATGAATAATATGCTAAATATGATCAAGATCATCATAAAGACATCATAGTTGAAATTGCAACTATAATTTATTATGGTTGATATGTTAATTTTGATCATTATCATCAAAAAATGATGATAATGGTAGCCATGGCAACCATCATTTATCATGAAAATATGCTTAATATGATCAAGATCATCAAATAAAGATCATCATGGTTGAAATTGCAACCATAAGTTATTATGATTGATATGTTAATTTTGATCATTATCATCAAAATGATGATAATGCTTGCCATGGCCACCATCAATTATCATGAATAATATGCTAAATATGATCAAGATCATCATAATGAAAATTATGGTTGCCATGGTAACCATCATTTCTCATGAATAATATGCTAAATATGACCAAGATCATCATAAAGATCATCATGGTTGAAATTGCTACCATAATTTATTATGGTTGATATGTTAATTTTGATCATTATCATCAAAATGATGATAATGGTTGCCATGGCAACCATCATTTATCATGAATAATATGCTAAATATGATCAAGATCATCATAAAGATCATCATGGTTGAAATTGCAACCATAATTTATTATGATTGATATGTTAATTTTGATCATTATCATCAAAATGATGATAATGGTTGCCATGGCCACCATCAATTATCATGAATAATATGCTAAATATGATCAAGATCATCATAATGAAAATTATGGTTGCCATGGTAACCATCATTTCTCATGAATAATATGCTAAATATGACCAAGATCATCATAAAGATCATCATGGTTGAAATTGCTACCATGATTTATTATGATTGATGAGTTAATTTTGATCATTATCATCAAAATGATGATAATGGTTGCCATGGCAACCATCATTTATCATGAATAATATGCTAAATATGATCAAGATCATCATAAAGATCATCATGGTTGAAATTGCTACCCTAATTTTATGATTGATATGTTAATTTTGATCATTATCATCAAAAATGATAATGGTTGTCATGGCAACCATCATTTATCATGAAAAATATGCTAAATATGATCAAGATCATACTAATGAAAATTATGGTTGCTATGGTAACCATCATTTATGAATGAATAATATGCTAAATATGATCAAGATCATCATAAAATCATCATGGTTGAAATTGCAACCATAATTTATTATGATTGATATGTTAATTTTGATCATTATCATCAAAATGATGATAATGCTTGCCATGGCAACCATCAATTATCATGAATAATATGCTAAATATGATCAAGATCATCATAAAGATCATCATGGTTGAAATTGCTACCATAATTTTTTATGATTGATATGTTAATTTTGATCAATATCATCAAAATGATGATAATGGTTGCCATGGCAACCATCATTTATCATGAATAATATGCTAAATATGATCAAGATCATCATAATGAAAATTATGGTTGCCTTGGTAACCATCATTTATCATGAATAATATGCTAAATATGATCAAGATCATCATAAAGATCATCATAGTTGAAATTGCAACCATAATTTATTAAGATTGATATGTTCATTTTGATCATTATCATCAAAATGATGATAATGGTAGCCATGGCAACCATCATTTATCATGAATAATATGCTTAAATATGAATCAAGATCATCATAAAGATCATCATGGTTGAAATTGCAACCATAATTTATTATGATTGATATGTTAATTTGATCATTATCATCAAAAATGATGATTGCTTGCCATTGCCACCATCAATTATCATGAATAATATACTAAATATGATCAAGATAATCATAATGAAAATTATGGTTGCCATGGTAACCATCATTTCTCATGAATAATATGCTAAATATGACCAAGATCATCATAAAGATCATCATGGTTGAAATTGCTACCATAATTTATTATGGTTGATATGTTAATTTTGATCATTATCATCAAAATGATGATAATGGTTGCCATGGCAACCATCATTTATCATGAATAATATGCTAAATATGATCAAGATCATCATAAAGATCATCATGGTTGAAATTGCTACCCTAATTTTTATGATTGATAGTTAATTTTGATCATTATCAATCAAAATGATGATAATGGTTGC
The DNA here is from genome assembly GCF_004324835.1 of Dendronephthya gigantea. Lineage (NCBI taxonomy): Eukaryota > Metazoa > Cnidaria > Anthozoa > Malacalcyonacea > Nephtheidae > Dendronephthya > Dendronephthya gigantea. Next base: position 20,498 of record NW_021163730.1, on the reverse strand, counting down.
CATGGCAACCATCATTTATCATGAATAAATGCTGAATATGATCAAGATCATCATAATGAAAATTATGGTTGCCTGGTAACCATCATTTATCATGAATAATATGCTAAATATGAACAGATCATCATAAAGATCATCATGGTTGAAATTGCAACCATAATTTATTATGGTTGATATGTTAATTTTATCATTATCATCAAAATGATGATAATGGTAGCCATGGCAACCATCATTTATCATGAATAATATGCTTAATATGATCAAGATCATCATAAAGATCATCATGGTTGAAATTGCAACCATAATATTATGGTTGATATGTTAATTTTGATCATTATCATCAAAATGATGATAATGGTTGTCATGGCAACCATCATTTATCATGAAAATATGCTAAATATGATCAAGATCATACTAATGAAAATCATGGTTGCTATGGTAACCATCATTTATGATGAATAATATGCTAAATATGATCAAGATCATCATAAAGATCATCATGGTTGAAATTGCAACCATAAATTATTATGATTGATATGTTGATTTTGATCATTATCATCAAAATGATGATAATGGTTGCCATGGCAACCATCAATTATCATGAATAATATGCTAAATATTGATCAAGATCATCATAAAGATCATCATGGTTGAAATTGCTACCATCATTTATTATGATTGATATGTTAATTTTGATCATTATCATCAAAATTATGATAATGGTTACCATGGTAACCGTCATTCATCATGAATAATATGCTAAATATGATTCAAATCATCATAATGAAAATTATGGTTGCCATGGTAACCATCATTTATCATGAATAATATGCTAAATATGATCAAGATCATCATAAAGATCATCATGGTTGAAATTTGCAACCATAATTTTATTATGGTTGATATGTTAATTTGATCATTATCATCAAAATGATGATAATAGTAGCCATTGGCAACCATCATTTATCATGAATAATATGCTTAATATGATCAAGATCATCATAAAGATCATCATGGTTGAAATTGCAACCATAATTATTATGGTTTGATATGTTAATTTTGATCATTATCATCAAATGATGATAATGGTTGTCATGGCAACCATCATTTATCATGAAAAATATGCTAAATATGATCAAGATCATACTAATGAAAATCAATGGTTGCTATGGTAACCATCATTTATGATGAATAATATGCTAAATATGATCAAGATCATCATAAATATCATCATGGTTGAAATTGCAACCATAATTTATTATGATTGATATGTTAATTTTGATCATTATCATCAAAATGATGATAATGCTTGCCATGGCAACCATCAATTATCATGAATAATATGCTAAATATGATCAAGATCATCATAAAGATCATCATGGTTGAAATTGCTACCATAATTTTTTATGATTGATATGTTAATTTTGATCATTATCATCAAATGATGATAATGGTTGCCATGGCAACCATCATTTATCATGAATAATATGCTAAATATGATCAAGATCATCATAATGAAAATTATGGTTGCCTTGGTAACCATCATTTATCATGAATAATATGCTAAATATGATCAAGATCATCATAAAGATCATCATGGTTGAAATTGCAACCATAATTTATTATGGTTGATATGTTAATTTTGATGATTATCATCAAAATGATGATAATGGTAGCCATGGCAACCATCATTTATCCTGAATAATATGCTTAATATGATCAAGATCATCATAAAGATCATCATGGTTGAAATTGCAACCATAATTTATTATGGGTGATATGTTAATTTTGATCCTTATCATTAAAATGATGATAATGGTTGTCATGGCAACCATCATTTATCATGAAAAATATGCTAAATATGATCAAGATCATACTAATGAAAATTATGGTTGCCATGGTAACCATCATTTATGATGAATAATATGCTAAATATGATCAAGATCATCATAAATATCATCATGGTTGAAATTGCAACCATAATTTATTATGATTGATATGTTAATTTTGATCATTATCATCAAAATGATGATAATGCTTGCCATGGCAACCATCAATTATCATGAATAATATGCTAAATATGATCAAGATCATCATAAAGATCATCATGGTTGAAATTGCTACCATAATTTATTATGGTTGATATGTTAATTTTGATCATTATCATCAAAATGATGATAATGGTAGCCATGGCAACCATCATTTATCATGAATAATATGCCTAATATGATCAAGATCATCATAAAGATCATCATGGTTGAAATTGCAACCATAATTTATTATGGTTGATATGTTAATTTTGATCATTATCATCAAAATGATGATAATGGTTGTCATGGCAACCATCATTTATCATGAAAAATATGCTAAATATGATCAAGATCATACTAATGAAAATTATGGTTGCTATGGTAACCATCATTTATGATGAATAATATGCTAAATATGATCAAGATCATCATAAATATCATCATAGTTGAAATTGCAACCATAATTTATTATGATTGATATGTTAATTTTGATCATTATCATCAAAATGATGATAATGCTTGCCATGGCAACCATCAATTATCATGAATAATATGCTAAATATGATCAAGATCATCATAAAGATCATCATGGTTGAAATTGCTACCATAATTTTTTATGATTGATATGTTAATTTTGATCATTATCATCAAAATGATGATAATGGTTGCCATGGCAACCATCATTTATCATGAATAATATGCTAAATATGATCAAGATCATCATAATGAAAATTATGGTTGCCTTGGTAACCATCATTTATCATGAATAATATGCTAAATATGATCAAGATCATCATAAAGATCATCATAGTTGAAATTGCAACCATAATTTATTATGGTTGATATGTTAATTTTGATCATTATCATCAAAATGATGATAATGGTAGCCATGGCAACCATCATTTATCATGAATAATATGCTTAATATGATCAAGATCATCATAAAGATCATCATGGTTGAAATTGCAACCATAATTTATTATGATTGATATGTTAATTTTGATCATTATCATCAAAATGATGATAATGTTTGCCATTGCCACCATCAATTATCATGAATAATATACTAAATATGATCAAGATAATCATAATGAAAATTATGGTTACCATGGTAACCATCATTTCTCATGAATAATATGCTAAATATGACCAAGATCATCATAAAGATCATCATGGTTGAAATTGCTACTATAATTTATTATGGTTGATATGTTAATTTTGATCATTATCATCAAAATGATGATAATGGTTGCCATGGCAACCATCATTTATCATGAATAATATGCTAAATATGATCAAGATCATCATAAAGATCATCATGGTTGAAATTGCTACCCTAATTTTTTATGATTGATATGTTAATTTTGATCATTATCATCAAAATGATGATAATGGTTGCCATGGCAACCATCATTTATCATGAATAATATGCTAAATATGATCAAGATCATCATAATGAAAATTATGGTTGCCTTGGTAACCATCATTTATCATGAATAATATGCTAAATATGAACAAGATCATCATAAAGATCATCATGGTTGAAATTGCAACCATAATTTATTATGGTTGATATGTTAATTTTGATCATTATCATCAAAATGATGATAATAGTAGCCATGGCAACCATCATTTATCATGAATAATATGCTTAATATGATCAAGATCATCATAAAGATCATCATGGTTGAAATTGCAACCATAATTTATTATGGTTGATATGTTAATTTTGATCATTATCATCAAAATGATGATAATGGTTGTCATGGCAACCATCATTTATCATGAAAAATATGCTAAATATGATCAAGATCATACTAATGAAAATCATGGTTGCTATGGTAACCATCATTTATGATGAATAATATGCTAAATATGATCAAGATCATAAATATCATCATGGTTGAAATTGCAACCATAATTTATTATGGTTGATATGTTAATTTTGATCATTATCATCAAAATGATGATAATAGTAGCCATGGCAACCATCATTTATCATGAATAATATGCTTAATATGATCAAGATCATCATAAGATCATCATGGTTGAAATTGCAACCATAATTTATTATGGTTGATATGTTAATTTTGATCATTATCATCAAAATGATGATAATGGTTGTCATGGCAACCATCATTTATCATGAAAATATGCTAAATATGATCAAGATCATACTAATGAAAATCATGGTTGCTATGGTAACCATCATTTATGATGAATAATATGCTAAATATGATCAAGATCATCATAAATATCATCATGGTTGAAATTGCAACCATAATTTATTATGATTGATATGTTAATTTTGATCATTATCATCAAAATGATGATAATGCTTGCCATGGCAACCATCAATTATCATGAATAATATGCTAATATGATCAAGATCATCATAAAGATCATCATGGTTGAAATTGCTACCATAATTTTTTATGATTGATATGTTAATTTTGATCATTATCATCAAAATGATGATAATGGTTGCCATGGCAACCATCATTTATCATGAATAATATGCTAAATATGATCAAGATCATCATAATGAAAATTATGGTTGCCTTGGTAACCATCATTTATCATGAATAATATGCTAAATATGATCAAGATCATCATAAAGATCATCATGGTTGAAATTGCAACCATAATTTATTATGGTTGATATGTTAATTTGATGATTATCATCAAAATGATGATAATGGTAGCCATGGCAAACCATCATCCTGAATAATATGCTTAATATGATCAAGATCATCATAAAGATCATCATGGTTGAAATTGCAACCATAATTTATTATGGGTGATATGTTAATTTTGATCCTTATCATTAAAATGATGATAATGGTTGTCATGGCAACCATCATTTATCATGAAAAATATGCTAAATATGATCAAGATCATACTAATGAAAATTATGGTTGCCATGGTAACCATCATTTATGATGAATAATATGCTAAATATGATCAAGATCATCATTAAGATCATCATGGTGGAAATTGCAACCATAAATGATTATGATTGATATGTTAATTTTGATCATTATCATCAAAATGATGATAATGCTTGCCATGGCAACCATCAATTATCATGAATAATATACTAAATATGAATAAGATCATCATAATGAAAATTATGGTTGCCATGGTAACTATCATTTATCATGAATAATATGCTAAATATTATCAAGATCATCATAAAGATCATCATGGTTGAAATTGCAACCATAATTTATTATGGTTGATATGTTAAACATTATCATCAAAATGATGAAATGGTTGCCATGGCAACCATCATTTATCATGATAATATGCTTAATATGATCAAGATCATCATAAAGATCATCATGGTTGAAATTGCAACCATAATTTATTATGATTGATATGTTAATTTTGATCATTATCATCATGAAAATGGCTTGCCATAGCCACCATCAATTATCATGAATAATATGCTAAATATGATCAAGATCATCATAATGAAAATTTTGGTTGCCATCGTAACCATCATTTCTCATGAATAATATGCTAAATATGACCAAGATCATCATAAAGATCATCATGGTTGAAATTGCTACCATAATTTATTATGATTGATGTGTTAATTTTGATCATTATCATCAAAATGATGATAATGGTTGCCATGGCAACCATATCATGAATAATTGCTAAATATGATCAAGATCATCATAAAGATCATCATGGTTGAAATTGCTACCATAATTTTTATGATTGATATGTAATTTTGATCATTATCATCAAAATGATGATAATGGTTGCCATGGCAACCATCATTTATCATGAATAATATGCTAAATATGATCAAGATCACTAATGAAAATTATGGTTGCCTTGGTAACCATCATTTATCATGAATAATATGCTAAATATGATCAAGATCATCATAAAGATCATCATGGTTGAAATTGCAACCATAATTTATTATGGTTGATATGTTAATTTTGATGATTATCATCAAAATGATGATAATGGTAGCCATGGCAACCTCATTTATCCTGAATAAATGCTTAATATGATCAAGATCATCATAAAGATCATCATGGTTGAAATTGCAACCATAATTTATTATGGGTGATATGTTAATTTTGATCCTTATCATTAAAATGATGATAATGGTTGTCATGGCAACCATCATTTATCATGAAAAATATGCTAAATATGATCAAGATCATACTAATGAAAATTATGGTTGCCATGGTAACCATCATTTATGATGAATAATATGCTAAATATGATCAAGATCATCATTAAGATCATCATGGTGGAAATTGCAACCATAAATGATTATGATTGATATGTTAATTTTGATCATTATCATCAAAATGATGATAATGCTTGCCATGGCAACCATCAATTATCATGAATAATATACTAAATATGAATAAGATCATCATAATGAAAATTATGGTTGCCATGGTAACTATCATTTATCATGAATAATATGCTAAATATTATCAAGATCATCATAAAGATCATCATGGTTGAAATTGCAACCATAATTTATTATGGTTGATATGTTAATTTTGATCATTATCATCAAAATGATGATAATGGTTGCCATGGCAACCATCATTTATCATGAATAATATGCTTAATATGATCAAGATCATCATAAAGATCATCATGGTTGAAATTGCAACCATAATTTATTATGATTGATATGTTAATTTTGATCATTATCATCAAAATGATGATAATGCTTGCCATAGCCACCATCAATTATCATGAATAATATGCTAAATATGATCAAGATCATCATAATGAAAATTTTGGTTGCCATGGTAACCATCATTTCTCATGAATAATATGCTAAATATGACCAAGATCATCATAAAGATCATCATGGTTGAAATTGCTACCATAATTTATTATGATTGATGTGTTAATTTTGATCATTATCATCAAAATGATGATAATGGTTGCCATGGCAACCATCATTTATCATGAATAATATGCTAAATATGATCAAGATCATCATAAAGATCATCATGGTTGAAATTGCTACCATAATTTTTATGATTGATATGTTAATTTTGATCATTATCATCAAATGATGATAATGGTTGCCATGGCAACCATCATTTATCATGAATAATATGCTAAATATGATCAAGATCATCATAATGAAAATTATGGTTGCCTTGGTAACCATCATTTATCATGAATAATATGCTAAATATGATCAAGATCATCATAAAGATCATCATAGTTGAAATTGCAACTATAATTTATTATGGTTGATATGTTAATTTTGATCATTATCATCAAAATGATGATAATGGTAGCCATGGCAACCATCATTTATCATGAATAATATGCTTAATATGATCAAGATCATCATAAAGATCATCATGGTTGAAATTGCAACCATAATTTATTATGATTGATATGTTAATTTTGATCATTATCATCAAAATGATGATAATGCTTGCCATGGCCACCATCAATTATCATGAATAATATGCTAAATATGATCAAGATCATCATAATGAAAATTATGGTTGCCATGGTAACCATCATTTCTCATGAATAATATGCTAAATATGACCAAGATCATCATAAAGATCATCATGGTTGAAATTGCTACCATAATTTATTATGATTGATGTGTTAATTTTGATCATTATCATCAAAATGATGATAATGGTTGCCATGGCAACCATCATTTATCATGAATAATATGCTAAATATGATCAAGATCATCATAAAGATCATCATGGTTGAAATTGCTACCCTAATTTTTTATGATTGATATGTTAATTTTGATCATTATCATCGAAATGATGATAATGGTTGCCATGGCAACCATCATTTATCATGAATAATATGCTAAATATGATCAAGATCATCATAATGAAAATTATGGTTGCCTTGGTAACCATCATTTAACATGAATAATATGCTAAATATGAACAAGTTCATCATAAAGATCATCATGGTTGAAATTGCAACCATAATTTATTATGGTTGATATGTTAATTTTGATCATTATCATCAAAATGATGATAATGGTAGCCATGGCAACCATCATTTATCATGAATAATATGCCTAATATGATCAAGATCATCATAAACATCATCATGGTTGAAATTGCAACCATAATTTATTATGGTTGATATGTTAATTTTGATCATTATCATCAAAATGATGATAATGGTTGTCATGGCAACCATCATTTATCATGAAAAATATGCTAAATATGATCAAGATCATACTAATGAAAATTATGGTTGCTATAGTAACCATCATTTATGATGAATAATATGCTAAATATGATCAAGATCATCATAAATATCATCATGGTTGAAATTGCAACCATAATTTATTATGATTGATATGTTAATTTTGATCATTATCATCAAAATGATGATAATGCTTGCCATGGCAACCATCAATTATCATGAATAATATGCTTAATATGATCAAGATCATGATAATGAAAATTATGGTTGCCATGGTAACCATCATTTCTCATGAATAATATGCTAAATATGACCAAGATCATCACAAAGATCATCATGGTTGAAATTGCTACCATAATTTATTATGATTGATGTGTTAATTTTGATCATTATCATCAAAATGATGATAATGGTTGCCATGGCAATCATCATTTATCATGAATATGATAAAGATCATTATAAAGATCATCCTAATTGAAATTGCTACCATAATTTTTTATGATTGATATGTTAATTTTGATCATTATCATCAAAATGATGATAATGGTTGCCATGGCAACCATCATTTATCATGAATAATATGCTAAATATGATCAAGATCATCATAAAGATCATCATGGTTGAAATTGCTACCATAATTTATTATGATTGATGTGTTAATTTTGATCATTATCATCAAAATGATGATAATGGTTGCCATGGCAACCATCATTTATCATGAATAATATGCTAAATATGATCAAGATCATCATAAAGATCATCATGGTTGAAATTGCTACCATAATTTTTTATGATTGATATGTTAATTTTGATCATTATCATCAAAATGATGATAATGGTTGCCATGGCAACCATCATTTATCATGAATAATATGCTTAATATGATCAAGATCATCATAAAGATCATCATGGTTGAAATTGCAACCATAATTTATTATGATTGATATGTTAATTTTGATCATTATCATCAAAATGATGATAATGCTTGCCATGGCAACCATCAATTATCATGAATAATATGCTTAATATGATCAAGATCATGATAATGAAAATTATGGTTGCCATGGTAACCATCATTTCTCATGAATAATATGCTAAATATGACCAAGATCATCACAAAGATCATCATGGTTGAAATTGCTACCATAATTTATTATGATTGATGTGTTAATTTTGATCATTATCATCAAAATGATGATATTGGTTGCCTTTGCAATCATCATTTATCATGAATATGATAAAGATCATTATAAAGATCATCCTAATTGAAATTGCTACCATAATTTTTTATGATTTATATGTTAATTTTGATCATTATCATCAAAATGATGATAATGGTTGCCATGGCAACCATCATTTATCATGAATAATATGCTAAATATGATCAAGATCATCATAAAGATCATCATGGTTGAAATTGCTACCATAATTTATTATGATTGATGTGTTAATTTTGATCATTATCATCAAAATGATGATAATGGTTGCCATGGCAACCATCATTTATCATGAATAATATGCTAAATATGATCAAGATCATCATAAAGATCATCATGGTTGAAATTGCTACCATAATTTTTTATGATTGATATGTTAATTTTGATCATTATCATCAAAATGATGATAATGGTTGCCATGGCAACCATCATTTGTCATGAATAATATGCTAAATATGATCAAGATCATCATAATGAAAATTATGGTTGCCTTGGTAACCATCATTTATCATGAATAATATGCTAAATATGATCAAGATCATCATAAAGATCATCATGGTTGAAATTGCAACCATAATTTATTATGGTTGATATGTTAATTTTTGATCATTATCATCAAAATGATGATAATGGTAGCCATGGCAACCATCATTTATCATGAATAATATGCTTAATATGATCAAGATCATCATAAAGATCATCATGGTTGAAATTGCAAACATAATTTATTATGATTGATATGTTAATTTTGATCATTATCATCAAAATGATGATAATGCTTGTCATGGCAACCATCATTTATCATGAAAAATATGCTAAATATGATCAAGATCATACTAATGAAAATTATGGTTGCTATGGTAACCATCATTTATGATGAATAATATGCTAAATATGATCAAGATCATCATAAATATCATCATGGTTGAAATTGCAACCATAATTTATTATGATTGATATGTTAATTTTGATCATTATCATCAAAATGATGATAATGCTTGCCATGGCAACCATCAATTATCATGAATAATATGCTAAATATGATCAAGATCATCATAATGAAAATTTTGGTTGCCATGGTAACCATCATTTCTCATGAATAATATGCTAAATATGACCAAGATCATCACAAAGATCATCATGGTTGAAATTGCTACCATAATTTATTATGATTGATGTGTTAATTTTGATCATTATCATCAAAATGATGATAATGGTTGCCATGGCAATCATCATTTATCATGAATATGATAAAGATCATTATAAAGATCATCCTGGTTGAAATTGCTACCATAATTTTTTATGATTGATATGTTAATTTTGATCATTATCGTCAAAATGATGATAATTGTTGCCATGGCAACCATCATTTATCATGAATAATATGCTAAATATGATCAAGATCATCATAATGAAAAATATTGTTGCCTTGGTAACCATCATTTATCATGAATAATATGCTTAATATGATCAAGATCATCATAAAGATCATCATGGTTGAAATTGCAACCATAATTTATTATGGTTGATATGTTAATTTTGATCATTATCATCAAAATGATGATAATGGTTGTCATGGCAACCATCATTTATCATGAAAAATAGGCTAAATATGATCAAGATCATACTAATGAAAAATATTGTTGCCATGGTAACCATCATTTATGATGAATAATATGCTAAATATGATCAAGATCATCATAAAGATCATCATGGTTGAAATTGCAACCATAATTTATTATGGTTAATATGTTAATTTTGATCATTATCATAAAAATGATGATAATGGTTGCCATGGCAACCATCATTTATCATGAATAATATTCTGAATATGTTCAAGATCATCATAAAGATCATCATAGTTGAAATTGCTACCAAAATGTATTATGCTTGATATGTTAATTTTTATCATTATCATCAAAATGATGATAATGGTTGTCATGGCAACCATTATTTATCATGAAAAATATGCTAAATATGATCAAGATCATCCTAATGAAAATTATGGTTGCCATGGTAACCATCTTTTATCATGAATAATATGCTAAATATGATCAAGATCATCATAAAGATCATCATGGTTAAAATTGCTACCATAATTTATTATGATTGATATGTTAATTTTGATCATTATCATCAAAATGATGATAATGGTTGCCATAACAACCATCATTTATCATGAATAATATGCTAAATATGATCAAGATCATCATAAAGATCATGATGGTTGAAATTGCAACCATAATTTATTATGAGTGATAGGTTAATTTTGATAATTATCATCAAAATTATGATAATGGTTGCCATAGAACCGTCATTTATCATGAAAAATATGCTAAATATGAACAAATTCATCATAATGAAAATTATAGTTGCCATGGTAACCATCCTTTATCCTGAATAATATGCTCAATATGATCAAGATCATCATAATGAAATTTTGGTTGCCATGGTAACCATCATTTATCATGAATAATATGCTTAATATGATCAAGATCATCATAATATAAATTTTGGTTGCCATGGTAACCATCATTTATCATGAATAATATGCTTAATATGATCAAGATCATCACAAAGATCATCATGGTAGAAATTGCAACCATAATTTATTATGGTTGATATGTTAATTTTGATCATTATCATCAAAGTGATGATAATGGTTGCCATGGCAACCATCATTTATCATGAATAATATTCTAAATGTGATCAAGATCTCAGGTACATTAATGCCTGGCTCCCAGTAGGATATTTAGGGAAAATAAACGAAAAATCATTAAAAAATAAGTATGGCCTTAATTATTACCATTCAAGTTTTATATGCTTTGTCTAAGTAGTTTCTAAAATTTAACCTACTTTTTGTTGTCACGGCAACGATCACGTGATGTATATTTCGAAAAACAACACAAAAAAATATACGTTATATTCAGAGGCTCTGCAGCAGTATAATTCGTGATTGAAAGGACGCAGAATTGCCATAATCATTCATACATGATGTCAGTGTTTGTTGAATGAATAGGGAAAGTTGACAATTAGGCTTCGTTTCAATATTTTATGAGGCTATATTACGATGATCGGCGTCGAACGAATGTTAATCGCGTCATTAAATGTTATTTCCAAATAAATGTACGATTTTCCAATAAACGTAGGAAACTTTCCCCCCGTGTTAATGTTTTTAGTTAATGAAATTGTGAAAAATCAGCCAAATTATCATGCTGCAAGTCGAACGCGTTTTTCGTGTGGCATTAAATAATAATAGTCGCCATCATGAAATTGCGCCAGCGTAATATTGACATCGATGCAGCGGCTACACATAATAATAATGCTTTTTCCATGGTGATTTAGCGTTTAACAACATGGAGGCCATTTTCAAATGAATATGACTGAAAAATGTTCACTTTCTAGGGTAATAATTGAATTTTGAAAACAATATAGCGTGTTATAAAAATCATATTTGTACTAAAGATAGATAAAAGTACTTATAATTAGCATGTATATATACGATTTTCTTCTGCAATAGAATTAAAAGCGCTTTATACGCGCGCGATACATGTTCACCAAATTTACATAAACACTGCGAAGAAAGTATGTATTTTTGGCGACAAAACGCAGGAAAATTTATATGGCTAGGTTACATAATATGTGAAATTATCACAAGACCAGTGACGCAGTTCCGCAAGTTTTAAATTTACGCGCAAATTTCAAAACGTTCTACTGCAGTGAAGAACGCAATCGTTGGCGTAGCAAAATATATTTACACTATCGCTATACAATCGATATTATAAATTATAGTGTAGCTCATTTTATTTGAGACAATACAATTCTGAATGTCTGGGACATTCATTCATCCTTTAACGTGTGGGTTTGCGCGAGGGATCGCTTGGCAAATTTCAGCTCAAGTTGACGCAGATGAGAATCTAAAATGCGAAGAGAATGAGACGCGAAAACTTTATCAAGCGCGATTGATGCGGGAGAGATATGATCGCTTCTCAAACACATTTCAAAGCTGCAAGGAAAACTTCCCCCTTGACCTGAAACGTTTTGATAAACATTTCCCAACCCTACGCGTGAAATTTAGTCGGTGGAACCACAGGAAGATAGCAGAGCGGAACCAATACACTGCGACATTTAACATTAAAGCATGGAATGAACTGTCCCAAGCGATGAAGATTGAACACACGTTTCAAAATTGTAAGCCATGCCAGCTCAAATACAGTCATATTCAAGCATTATTCCCGGTAAAATCACATCGATACACAGGCTCAATGAAGGAAAACAATCCTCATGTTGCAAACACGACTATTGCGATCCAACTACCCAGTAACCAACCATGTAACACCACCACCACTCTCCGTAAAGCGAGCGAGACTGCAAAGTCATTGTACGACCAAGTAAACCCCATTTTTAAAAAGGTAACAGGCCATTCCCTTGTAAATGCGCTGACAAAGGTCAAAGATCTGAACATTGAGGAAAAAAAATCAAAAGCTGAAAAGAGAAAAACAAGGAGAACTAATTACAGAAAATTCAAGGAAGCAGTGCAGAAAGAATGGGAAAATACATCTTTTATAAGGTAATGATATAAAAATATTCTCATGGGTAAAGGTGTTCAACCAAGAAGCCGGGGTAGTTATAGTGAGGTAAAAATATCCAGCCAGGGTATAAGTAGTGAGATACCATACCCAGCCAGGATAACTAGTCCTGTACAAATATCCTATAATATCCAGCCAGGGTATATAGAGATATCATATACCCTGAGTCTGTGATCAGGGGTAAATTACAGGTAATTAAGGTAAAAATATCCAGCCGGAGTAGCTGGTGATATTTCATTAGTGAAAATGAAATATAATTTTATTTAATAGATGCTTTGGAAATCGACAATCATTAGCAGGAAGACAAAGGGAAAGGTTGACAATTGGTTTTGAAAGTAAAGAAGATGCAATAGAACGCACAAGGCAGCAGAAACAGCAAGAGAAACAGAAAAGTCCTGTTGGCAAGTTTGCTGACATGGAATGGGATAAGGAAGGGATGAAAGATGAAGTAAACAGTTATGGAGATGACACTTTGGTCAACTGGTCTGAACTAGCAAGACAATTTCAAATCAAAAACAAAGCTGGAGAGATAGCTCAAAACGGTGGTCAAATTGCTATGGAGTGGCTAAAGTCAGAAGGTGTTAATGTGGAAAGATTTAGGAAAAGAAGGAGAGAATGTAATGAGGGCAACATAAGAAAAAAGTTAAGAAGAGGTGCAGGTGGTGAAATCACTGTTCCTGTTCCTGAAACTAATGGTAAAGTGCTGAAGAAATTGCAAGAAAAAGTTTTGTCAGGCGAAATAAATGTTGGGGAGCTAATAGTGCCAAGAAAGGTAATTTAATCTCAATTATATATTAATTACAATTAATGACAAGATCAAATGCACTTTAGCTTTTGTGATTCTAACTTCTAATATTGACATATATAGAAAAGCAAGCACTGTAAATGTTAATAAGGTAGTAAATGTTGTAGATTAACCCATTAAGGGGCAATGAGTGGGTTAATACACTGTTAACAAGACGGACCAAGTAAACTTTTAAGAATCTTTCATTTTTGTTTAGTATGAGAAGCTAGTGCTCAAAGAGGATGGCTCAATCGAGAAGTCTTCCTTTTTTGTGGAAGGACGCAAATGCCCACTGGTTGAGATCAGGAGAAGAAAGCTACATGAGTTGGAGAAATTTATGCGGATTAATGATGAAAAAGATGTGAATAGCATGAGTGTGACAGAAGTTGAGAACAGGTTGACAATGCTAAATGAGAGAAAAGAGGGTGAGGATGAAACAGATATGAGAGAGCGGCTGAAGGTAATGGAAAGAACACGGCATCTACTCGTATGGCATGACCTATCTACAGTTGCAAACCATTCCCACCTTGTCTTTATGGCAACCTGCTTGTATGACCAAGCCACATTCTATACCAACAGTGAATACGAAGCCATCACTGGAAAAAAGGTCAACATCCAGTCATTGGTTGAAGCACCAAGTCTGTACATCGTTGCAAGGTCATCATCCTGTGATGAAGATCAATTGTGTTACATAGAGACCAGACTTGAGTGTTTAGAACAACTCTCAGATCCTATTACAACAACCACTGGTGTACCTGTTTCAGACAAGATGAGGTTCTTCCATGGTGACAGTCCTTCTCGTCAATATGAAGCTGGCCAACAGAAGGGTGGGAATTTCTACTGTGCCATCTGTGGTGCCAATGCTCATCGGGTGTATGAACTTGATTATGTGTTTCGTTGCCCACACGTATCATTGGAGGATCGACAGCAGTTGGTGTTTAAAGGCCCATGCGGTGCAGCAAATTCTTTGGCAAAGTCAAATAAACCTTTCCATGGATTAACAAAACCCAACTTGATCAGGGAGTTGAATGCCAGATCAATCTACGAAGGAAAAAAGAAGAAAGAACTAGAAGATCTCTTGAGGGATGAACTGCATGGAGTTCAAAGAGTGCCAGCCCTACTATTTACCAGTCCCAACAAAACCTTAGGGTCAATTAACTGTGCTAGTTATGAGATTCTAGGTTTTGAACCCCTCCACGACATTGGGAAGCACATCGAAAATCTATTTTGTGAGCTACCAGACCATCTGCCACCCAATGAAGCTTCTAAGTTGAAGGCTGTTCTTGAATTGAGCATTGGGGGGAAAGAAACGAAACGAACCTTTGATTACCGCTGTGCTTTGATTGTTGTTTCCAATCAGCTTCGAGGCTCAGTTAATCCAAAGGTTCAATCATTGCTTGACACCCTTGTAGAAATTCAAGAAATAGCCTACAACTCAGAAGCCAAGAGAACACCACGAGCAGTTCTGAGACTCCATAACCTTACCTTTCATCATGCAATGTTGTGCAGGTCAGTTATCGGATTTTCCCTGAAGCAAATGTCAACTCGGAAGTTTTATGGTAACTACTTCCACAACATTACAGCACATGCACCAATCCAGAACAGATTAATAAGCGGCCGATCTACAAACACAGAAGAACAGGAAAGAGTATTTAATAGTATTAACAATATAACCCGAATGACATCATCTAACCATCCTGACCACATCATTGGTAATGTCTTTATCCGAGTCCAGGCTGAAAAGAAATTGAAAGCTGAACAACCTTCAACCTCCGACACACAAGAAGCTCATGTTTCCAAACTTGCATCTTCTCTACCAAATTTTGGAAACACTGTTATTTCTAAACAGATGCTAGCAAGGAATTACAGATCTTGGCAAGTTCATCTTGAAAGGATCTGTGATTTCTTATTAGCAGGTGAAGGAATTTGGTGGAGAACATGCAACAATGGTGACATTGAGTTTTTTGATGCAAAGGGAAATCCTGAAGCAGTTCCTAAAGGACCAACTTTGCATCATTTTCGCTCCAGCAACTTCAAGAAAGAAGAGGCTATTTGTAATGCTGTTGGCAAACCTGCTTGGAGAAAAAAATAAAAATGCCTATAAAAGTACTTCAGGTGGAAAATTCTGATGGTAATATGGAGACTGTCATGTGTACAACAAATCAGGAGGATGAGAAAAGTATGAAAATTGGATGTGCAGATGTCGGTGCTGTGGATGAGATTGAAGGTAGTTGTGATGTTGTGGTTGATTGTGATGCTGTGGTTGGTTGTGATGCTGTGGTTGCTTGTGATGCTGTGGTTGATTGTGATGCTGAGGAACACTCTGATGCTGCAGCTGGTTGTGATGTTGTAATTGGTTGTGTTGACATTGTTCAAACTAGTGGTGAGGGGGAGAAAGCAGATGATTGTAATGGAAGTGGTGAGCAATATACTGTTGGACGTAATGTAAGGTTAGTTGAAGTTTCTGAAGAAAATGTTGCTTGTCTTGAGATTAATTGTCAGGAGGAAGCCGATGAAAATGCAAATTCTGAAGCTGGTACCATGCAAACCACAAATACAGATAAAGGTACTTTCACCAACATTTGCATTTGACTGTCACATAGATCACTGTCGTCCATGTATGAACATATTTTGCTTAAGCACTTAGCATATTTCGTCTTGTTTATTAGAGAGAAAAACAGAAACACACCAAGGCCAAAAGCTGGGTTTTATCTTAGGACTGACCGAAGAGGTGATTCAGTTTGACAGAGCAAGAAAAAGATTGAGGGCTTCTCCAAATAACAAGACACTAATAGACACATACACAGACATCTTACCAGTCATGGAATCCAAAATATCTCAGCAACAAACCAACATCAAAGAACATTTAAAGAAAATAGAGCATAAATACTTCGAGAAAACTGGTAAACTACTAACATCAAAACAGTTGATGAAAGATCCAACATCCAAACTGCTAATGGCCAAAATGAAATACTGCAAAGCCCTGGTGTATCAGTGGCAGCTGGAAAAGAAATAATTTGAAAAGTTAAAAAAACGGCTCTTTTAAGAGCCACCAAATATATAAAAGAATCGTAAACGAAAAATCGATAGAATTCTCACCTTAATACAGCCGTCTCCTTTCTGTTGAACGTAATGTAAGGTTAGTTGGACGTAATGTAAGGTTCCTTGTTTTTCTTTTAAATATGTTTTTACAAAAATACACGCTCGTTGATAAAAAATTATTCGTTATAAAAGCACGATTCATATATTTTACAATGCCAAACTACTGAAATCATTGTGTATAAAAAAACAGAAAGGTCGTTGCTAAGAAACAACGCTGGTCTGACATTGAACATAGATAGGTCACCCAATCAGACTGTTGAAATCTATGAAATGAATATATAGATTTACAACTTTTATAAGATTATTATTATTTACGAATTTATTGCGAAACAAAATTATTCTATATCAGTATTTATTTAAAAAAATTTCACAAATGTTTATTTTAAATCTCATCACGATTCATTTACTTTAATAGAATAACTTCTCACTCTCGTCACCAGTCCCTTGCGGAAACGCGTATTTTCGTTGTTTCGCGCAAAATCAAACAATTGGCGTCAAAATCAATTTTGATTCAGGGACTGTGATCACAACTACTTGTTTTTTTTCTATAATACAACATATTCGAGTGCTTTTTTTGGTTTTGTTGCATAATGGGGAAAGCCAGCCACGAAGTAAGCCAACTGCAAAAGAATAGGCGAATGCGAAACAGCCGCAAGAAGCGCAAGAGGGAACAGTGAGCGATGGCCAAACGCGCGGTTGCTGAGGCGGCTATAGCGCAGAAAATAAGTGATGGAGTAAAGGACCAAAAAGCGCTGGCTGAGAAATATTACAAGAAATGGAAAAATATTTCAAAAAAGGCCGATGAATTAAGGCGTAGAATACCGGTACAAAGCCACATAAGAAAGGTACGTATAACGATTTTCATGTATAAGGGTTAAAATATATTTTGTCTTCGATTTTTGAATAAAGAAATGTATTATTAAAAGTCCCATGCAGCGCCCTCAACCCTTTACAACAAAGAAAAATTTATTATATTAAGCCCCCCCCCAATTTCTATAATTAACAACTCCACCAATTACTATTTGTTTGATTATTTACACATTCACTTCTATTTCTAATGTTTGTAGATTTCAGTGGATGGTGCAGCAGTTGGCAATACCTTATCAACCAAAATGATCGCTGCTTCGGTAAAACAAATTAGTCCAAGCGACTTGTTACCACTGGCAGAAAATACACTGGCTACCGCCCCTGTTGGCTCTGGAACCTATGGACAGTGTGTTTTAAAAAAATTTAAGAGGCTCGGTGTAACTGTTCTTGAAAAAAAACTGCCAACATCTGACTTGCAAGCAGTTATGAATGAAGCACAATGTATGAATACACTCACTCATGAATCTATTCCATATCTATTGGGAGTACAGATTGAAGAAAAGCCTTTCTCGTTAGTCATGCAGTTTCTTAGTGAGGATACAGAATCTGTTACAATTCATAAGCTGTTACATGCAAATCAAACCATGGCAAAACCATTAACTCTCACTACAAATGAGTGGATTTCAATTTTGCTCGACATTGCAGAGGCTCTTTCTCATGTCCATAACAAAGCGTTTTTGCACTGTGATGTCAAGTCAAACAATGTTCTTGTTGCAGGAAAGAAAAGTTTTTTGATAGACTTTGTAAAGCTTGCCAAATTTCTAGCCCTACAGCTCGAAAGTACACTTCCTTTTACAATCATATTGCCACTGAGGTTTTAACAGGTTTCCCTGTCAGTATATCCAGTGACATTTTTTTACTTGGGGTCATTCTAAGTAGTGTTGGAAAAAAATTGCCAAATGCCTGTATGGAGTCCTCAGGAAAGCAATGTAAACATTGCAAGCCAGCAATGTGGCCATCTATGCCAGAAGTATTGAAAATCTTGAAGGAGAACTTGTAACGAGGGCACTCTGTAATTTTGCCTATATACAAAATGTGTTACAACATGAATAGTATGTAAATAAACATTAAAATAATAAATTAAACTAGATTTCATACTGTGCATAGTGAAACTTATGTTGTCAAGACTTCGAGTCTTTAGTCAGCAGGTTGTCAAGACCTAGAGTCTTTCGGCAACCAGTGGAAACTGTGTTACAGTATGAATAGTATGTAAATAAACATTAAAATAATAAATTAAACTAGATTTCACACTTTGGGTAGTGAAAACTTATGTTGTCAAGACTTCGAGTCTTTAGTCAGCAGGTTGTCAAGACCTAGAGTCTTTCGGCAACCAGTGGAAACTGTGTTACAGTATGAATAGTATGTAAATAAACATTAAAATAATAAATTAAACTAGATTTCATACTGTGAATAGTTGAAACTAACATTGTCAAGACTTCAAGTCCTTGGTCAGCAGGTTGGCCAGTAGAAACTGTGTTTATACAGTATGGATAGCATGAGAAAAATAGTTGATTCAATTTGATGCTCTGAAGCCTTCAAACCTTATCAATATCAAACATTTATGTACATTAAATTAAAGTTGTAATCTTTGATAATATATAGCGTAGTATAATTTCCATGTAAAGCTGTAAAAATGCTTCTCTTTGTATAATTCTATCTCTATTGAGTCTATTATTGCACTTTGGCAAAATACACTAGAAGGCCAAAAGAA
>NW_021163729.1:0-25713 GCF_004324835.1 Dendronephthya gigantea | reverse complement strand
AGGGATTAGGGGACATAAGTGTTCAAATAATTGATGTTACTGATATCAACAAACCTAATGAAAGGGAAAGTTTTTGGATAGAAAAGTTAAGGACTTATTGTCCTATGGGATTAAATGTGAGGGAGGAAACTTAAGGTTAATTTATGTATGCAAATTTGTTGTAACTATATAAGAAGGCTTAGGATTAGTAAGGAAACATTTCTGACGAAGGGGCTGCGCCCCGAAACGTAGTATACATTACAAGATGTATTTGATTTGATTTAGTTTATTAAAAGTTTAATTTTTGAACACTGCGATGTGGTGAATTGAAGCTATATATCTAAATAGTTTTTTCTTTTGGACTGGCTCCTGATGTATATATAATAATATATATATATATATATATATATATATATATATATTATATATATAATATATATATATATATATATATATATATATATATATATATATATTTATATTCAAAATTTAGTTTGTTTGTAATAGACAAGAAGAGTGCTCAATACCAAAAAAAAAGCAGAGCATAAATAATATTTACTAATTCTTTATTTTAATTTAAAGCCGTCGCTACACGGTGTTTCACGCTAAGCTAAAAAAAAGCAAAGCGATCATCAGGCGACTGATGATATATATATATATATATAATATATATATATATATATATATATATTATATATATAATATAATATATATATATATAATATATATAATATATATGTAAGGTGTATTTGTTCTTCTGCACAAGTATGACCAACCGGGCAAGCAGAAAATTCTACTTGACCGCGGTGGGAATTGAACCCGCGACCTTCGCATTTCTAGAACGATGCTCTACCGTCTGAGAAATGCGAAGGTCGCGGGTTCAATTCCCACCGCGGTCAAGTAGAATTTTCTGCTTGCCCGGTTGGTCATACTTGTGCAGAAGAACAAATACACCTTACATAAATAACCACAAGTGAACACATGGCTCAATTGAGAGCAAAAACGTACAAATATATCAACATTTGCAGATGTAACTGCATAACGACATGTTAAAGGACGAAACTCCGCATTGTCAATAACAACTTAAGCAAAATCACAGTCGTTCCCAACTTGGCCTTGCAGCTCAGACGGTAGAGCATCGTTCTAGAATGCGAAGGTCGCGGGTTCGATTCCCACCGCGGTCAAGTAGAATTTTCTGCTTGCCCGGTTGGTCATACTTGTGCAGAAGAACAAATTCACCTTACGTATATATTATATATAATATATAAAATATATATATATATATATATATATATAATAATATATATATAATATATATATAGGGAGGGTTAGTTTTAATAGGATATATCATGCATTCTTTTCAAACATTTTTTGTTTCTCTCTTTTTTATTACCATCTTTCCATGAAGACAGCCTTGTGCAAATAAGTTGTGGAAACGCTGGGTTTGGTGCGAATCTGAATGATTAATCTTAGTTTTGGTCAACTGAACCCGTATATCGCGCGAGTTCCGTAGTCGCGGTTTGGTAGAGAAGTTTATTATGTTACCGATTGGCTACAAAATGTGCGAAACTAAATGCTCGTCACCGAGCTGCGATGTCATTTGTTTGTAAACTCCCCCATAACCTTGGATAGGATATTTGCAAAATTTATTATACAGTCTAACAATATTACCTCTTTTAACTCGTTACAGCTCGTTGTTTTCAACTTCTGAATTTTCTCACGATGTTTTACCGACCTTTTAAAGATAGTTGCAATTTCATCATGACCAAGGTGGATGCTCCATTCAAGAAGATTCATTCTTCGCCCTTCAGCAATTATCGTTTGCTCTCTCAACATCGCGATGTCCTTCTCATAAAGAAGATTGACAAAGGCGACGAAGTTGTTTCTAACAGCCATTTGGAGGATGCCAATGCCAACATCAGCACCCTGTTCAACTAAATACTTCACAGTTACTATATTACCAACACGAACAGCATGGTGCAAGACTGTCCCTCCGTTAGTATCCTTGCAATTTACATCAGCACCATTTTCAACAAGGTATTTTACCATGTGTAGCCAGTCCTTAGTAACAGCACTGTGCAGGACTGTCCATTCTTTATTATTTTTTCCATTTACATCAGCGCCATTTCCCACAAGATATTTCACCATTTCTAGCGTACCTTCAGAAACAGCAGAGTTCAACACTGTCTTCCCGTGAGTATTCTTGGCATTTACATCAGCACCGTTCTCGACAAGATATTTTACCATTTCTAACGAACCTTTTACAACGGCAACGTGCAACACTGTCGTTCCGCTTTTCATTTTTCCATTTACATCAGCGTCATTTCCCACAAGATATTTCACCATTTCTAGCGTACCCTCAGAAACAGCGCAGTGCAGCACTGTCTCCCCGTGAGTACTCTTGGCATTTACATCAAAACTCGTATCAACAAGATATTTCACCATTTCTAGCGAACCTTTTGAAATAGCTCTTTTCAACATTGTCCGTTCGCTATTCTCTTTTGCGTATACATCAGCGCCATTTTCCACAAGATACTTCACCATTTCTAGTGTACCCTCCGAAACAGCAGAGTGCAGCACCGTCTTCCCGTGAGCTCGAGTATTCTTGGCATTTACAGCAGCGCCATTCTCAACAAGATATTTCACCATTTCTAGCGTACCTTCAGAAACAGCAGAGTTCAGCGCTGTCTCCCCGTGAGTATTCTTGGCATTTACATCAGCACCGTTCTCGACAAGATATTCTACCATTTCTAACGAACCTTTTACAACGGCAACGTGCAACACTGTCATTCCGCTTTTCGTTTTTCCATTTACATCAGCGCCATTTCCCACAAGATATTTCACCATTTCTAGCGTACCTTCAGAAACAGCGCAGTGCAGCACTGTCTCCCCGTGAGTATTCTCGGCATTTACATCAAAACTCGTATCAACAAGATATTTCACCATTTCTAGCGAACCTTTTAAAATAGCTCTTTTCAACATTGTCCGTCCGCTTTTCTCTTTTGCATATACATCAGCGCCATTTTCCACAAGATATTTCACCATTTCTAGCGTACCCTCAGAAACAGCAGAGTGCAGCACCGTCTTCCCGTGAGCTCGAGTTTTCTTGGCATTTACATCAGCGCCATTCTCAACAAGATATTTCACCATTTCTAGCGTACCTTCAGAAACAGCATAATATAGCACTGTCTCCCCGCGATTATTCTTGGCATTTACATCAGCGCCATTTCCCATAAGATATTTCACCATTTCTAGCGAACCTTTTAAAATAGCTCTTTTCAACATTGTCCGTCCGCTATTCTCTTTTGCATATACATCAGCGCCATTTTCCACAAGATATTTCACCATTTCTAGCGTACCCTCAGAAACAGCAGAGTGCAGCACCGTCTTCCGTGAGCTCGAGTATTCTTGGCATTTACATCAGCGCCATTCTCAACAAGATATTTCACCATTTCTAGCGTACCTTCAGAAACAGCATAATATAGCACTGTCTCCCCGCGATTATTCTTGGCATTTACATCAGCGCCATTTCCCACAAGATATTTCACCATTTCTAGCGAACCTTTTCTAAAAGCAATGTGCAACACTGTCCTCCGGCAAAAACTCTCGGCATTTACATCGGCGTTCTTCTCAACAAGATATTTCACCATTTCTAGCGAACCTTTTCTAACAGCACTGTGCAACACTGTCCATCTATTTTTCTGTTTTACATTTACATCAGCGCCTTTTCCCACAAGATATTTCACAATTTCGAAGTTACCTTCAGTAACAGCAGAGTGCAGCACTGTCTTCCCGTAAGTATTCTTAACATTTACATCAGCGCCTTTCTGAACGAGATATTTACTATATCTGTCCTGCCTTTAGAAAAAGCAGAGTGCAACACTGTTTCCCCGGTAGTCTTCTTACAATTGCAATCAGCACCCTTCTCAACAGGGCAGTTCACTATTTCTAAAGTATCTTGAGTAACACACAGTGCACAGTGCAGAATTGATCGCATTTCAATTTTGTCATTAACATCAGCACCATGTTCAACAAGACATTCTATTATTTCTAGTGTGCCTTTGAAAATCGCATATCGCAGCACCGTCCATCCCTTACTATCCTCACTATTTACATTAGCGCCCATGTCAACAAGATATTTTACCATTGCTGGCGTACCTTCAGTAACAGCAGAGTGAAGCATTGTCCAATCGTAAGTGGTATCCTTGGCATTCACATCAGCGCCCATTTCTACTAGATATTTTACAATTTCTAGCGTACCTTTAGAAATAGCATTGTAAAGCACCGTCCACCCGCCATTGCTCTTACCATTTACATTAGCACCAATTTCAACAAGATATTTTACCTTTTCTAGCGTACCGTTTGTAACAGCATCATGCAGCACTGTCCACCCATCGGTCTTTTCGCCATTTACATCTGCCCCCAGTTCAACAAGATGTTTCATCATGTCTAATGAACTATAGGCAACAGCATAGTGTAATACTGTCCAGCCGTCTGTAGTATCCTTGCCGTTTACAACAGCGCCATTTTCAACAAGATATTTTACAACTTCTGGAGTAGATTTTGTAACAGCAGCGTGCAGCACTGTCCACCCGTCAGTACCCTGGCCGTTTACATCAGCGCCCTGTTCAACAAGATATTTCACCAATTCTAGCGTACCTTCTGTAACAGCAAGTTGTAGCATTGTCCCCCGTCTGGATTCCTGGCATTCATGTCTGCACCGCATTGTTTAACTAAGTATTTGACAATTTCTATTCCACCAACATAAACAGCATGATGTAAGGCAGTATTTCCCGAATCATCTTTACAATGTATATCAGCCCCACAATCTTCAACGAAATATTTCACAATTTCTAATGACCGAGACTTTATTGCACTCTGAAGAACTTTAGAAAATCTTGAAAATTATGTTCAGGGCCACATTGAACAAAATACTTAACCACATCAAATAAACCATTTCTTATCGCTATCGACAAAACTGTTTCACCATCTTCGTTCTGGGAATAAATGCTTGCTCCATGGTCAACTAAATATTTAATAATAAATTATTTATAGTAAAGTAATTTATTATTTTACTCATTTATTTAGTATCGCCTTTGTCAATAGCGAACGCAATTGCCTAGGCCAATTATTGTGGGACCTTGATGGTTAGGGCCGTGCAGCCAGAAGCTTAATGCGGATTTTCTGGATGAAAATGTCGCACGATGGACTTTTTGCGATCGTTTTTTTTTAAATACAAACAATCAAGCGGAACTATAATCCCATGCATTAACACATTTCAAAAGAAAGCGATTGCAAAAAATAGGTCGCGCGACATTTTGCACTGAATGGTTCGAAAGCCGCCTTTATACCTGTCTGATTTCTTTGCTACGCTGTAGTTTCTACGATATATAAACATGAACGTATGAATATGCAACCCCCCCCGCCCAATTAGGCAGTCCATCTGCAACTCTGAATGTCCTGATCAAAATGTACGAGTTAGTAGAAGATAGGATTTTACTTCTATCATAGGACATTTGTTTTAATTCTCACCGCCATCACATTCTTCGTTTTGAATGTCTTTTTCTTGGAGTTCATCTTCAACTTCTTTCTGTTTATTAACAGATTGGGATTGTTTATTTTCGGACGAAGCGATATTATTGTTTTCCGTAAAGCTTGAAGTTACGTCGCTGTCCTCAGCCTGGGACATCATAACATTATCATCTTCCTTGAGTTCAGTCATTCTTATATTATTTTTTACAATCTTCTTTGGTGCTTATAACAAAGTCATATCATCTTGCCTGACCAACATCTTTGAAATAGCGCGATGGGAACCTGAAAACCAAGTTATTAATTACTGTTAGCTCCAAATGTTTAAAACTGTGGAAAAATCACTATCTGGCGGAAGCACTATCTAATTTTCATCAAATCGGCCTCGGGAGGATAACAGCTATCTTTGGAGCCAATTTTTAGCCGAATCTAGACCATTGCCAGTCACTTTTCTTTGTTTACGTCGGCACGATTGTCTACGGTGAAGACAAAAACAGACGAGATAGTAGCCGAGTAGTCGTTCCAGTTTAACTGTTTAAGTAAAGTTCTAGTGGACTAAATAATTATTCACTAATTTTCGATGGGTTTTGAAGTAGTGCCATGTAATATTTTTGTGTCTCATTTTTGTGTCCCTTGACATTTCATCAATTATGTCGCCATTCCCATGTCTCGTCGCCTTTCTTCACGATAAATACCACTTCTTGACCCCCAGCTGTTTTTTTACACAGCATGGATAAATAACTGATAGTAGAATAGCAGCTATCCAAAATTTAAAAGAATTTGCCCCACTTGGAAATAAAAAACTACCCCTCGTTTATCGTGTGTGAAATTTAAGTGCAAAATATTCAAAATAATTTAAAAGTCTAGCGCACACTCCACGACAATTGCTCGTGGGCAACATTGCAGGGTACATTTTTCACAAATACATGCTGGGGATCAAGAAGTGGGAATTATCGTGCAGAAAGGCGGTGAACGTTGCAATGGCGACATAATTGATGAAAGGGACACAAAAATGAAAAAATATTACATGGCACTACTTTAAAACCCATCAAAAATTTTGTTGAATAATTCTTTAGTCCACTAGAATCGTGCTAAAGTACAGTATTTGGATGGTGCTTGCGACGGACGGCGAAAAACCGCGATCAAATATGCAAAATATGGCTGAAATCGTGTTCTGGCGGGGGGTAAATGAAATGAAATATGTCGTATCGCAAACAAAACATTGTTATTTCCTAGGAAATTTATAATGAATATATTAAAATAAGAATGTTTTTTCATCATATGGCAAAAATTTTTAGAAAACAGGGAAAATTAGACTTTGCCAGGTGAATCTGTAATTTTATGCATAATTAGCAGTTGACCAGGAATGGTAAACATTCTTTTTCTTGTAAAATATGAAACTTAGGCTAATTTCACCCTGCAGTGACCACCCCTAAAAGCAACCATTCTGAACCATATAAACATTCAGAAAGGCTGTAGCTTTAATAATTAAGGATTTACAGTTATGTTGACTATGCCGTTTCTGGGTGTGGTCATTTTCAGGACTTTCGTCCCGGATTGAGATTTTGGCACATATGCCATGTTGACCGCCATGCCGTCATTTTAGCCTAAAAAAGTATGTCGAAAGGGGGATACCATACGGACAGGGACTTAGACTTAAACGAATTTGTAGTTCGGAGGAAATTTTGGAGGGTAGACTGGATGATCTAAGAGGTTTCTTGATGGAGCGAGGCTATGATCGGGGTTTTATTGAGAAACAATTTAATAGGGTTAGGAATTATGATCATCAGATTGTGTCTGATCAGTGTAAGGGTCAAGACAATAGGGTTTGTTTGGTACTGGATTTTCATCCGGCACTTAATTGTTTAAAGGGTACCTTGCAGGAAATGCAGGGTATAGTTAAGATGTCATCGGATTTTTTAAGGTTTTACCTGAAAAACCACTGTTAAGTTTTCGTAGACCGAGGAACCTTAAAGATCATCTGGTCAGGTCTAAGTTACGTAGTATTGAAACTTCGGATAGAGGCATGTCTAAGTGTGGTAAGAAGCGCTGTCAAGTGTGTAATTATATTATTTTGGGGTCTAAATTTAGTAGCTTTTCAACGGGTAAAGTTTATCACATAAATCATGCCTTTGATTGTGATTCAGAAGGGGTGATTTATTTCATAACTTGTAAGACATGCCATCTACAGTAGTACGTCGGGAACGCAGTTACGGCACTTAGGTTGAGATTTAATAATCAAAAAGCTCATTGTTACGTTTTGGTAGGGGTCAGAGAGGTATTTGTGGTCAGGGTTTATATGCGCATTTTTTTGAACAAGGACATAAGGGATTAGGGGACATAAGTGTTCAAATAATTGATGTTACTGATATCAACAAACCTAATGAAAGGGAAAGTTTTTGGATAGAAAAGTTAAGGACTTATTGTCCTATGGGATTAAATGTGAGGGAGGAAACTTAAGGTTAATTTATGTATGCAAATTTGTTGTAACTATATAAGAAGGCTTAGGATTAGTAAGGAAACATTTCTGACGAAGGGGCTGCGCCCCGAAACGTAGTATACATTACAAGATGTATTTGATTTGATTTAGTTTATTAAAAGTTTAATTTTTGAACACTGCGATGTGGTGAATTGAAGCTATATATCTAAATAGTTTTTTCTTTTGGACTGGCTCCTGATGTATATATATATATATAATATATATATATATATATATATATATATATATATATAATATATATATATATATATATATATATATATATTTATATTCAAATTTAGTTTGTTTGTAATAGACAAGAAGAGTGCTCAATACCAAAAAAAAAGCAGAGCATAAATAATATTTACTAATTCTTTATTTTAATTTAAAGCCGTCGCTACACGGTGTTTCACGCTAAGCTAAAAAAAAGCAAAGCGATCATCAGGCGACTGATGATATATATATATATATATATATATAATATATATATATATATATATATATAATATATATAATATATATATATATATATATATATATATATATATATATATATATGTAAGGTGTATTTGTTCTTCTGCACAAGTATGACCAACCGGGCAAGCAGAAAATTCTACTTGACCGCGGTGGGAATCGAACCCGCGACCTTCGCATTTCTAGAACGATGCTCTACCGTCTGAGCTACAAGGAATGCGAAGGTCGCGGGTTCGATTCCCACCGCGGTCAAGTAGAATTTTCTGCTTGCCCGGTTGGTCATACTTGTGCAGAAGAACAAATACACCTTACATAAATCCACAAGTGAACACATGGCTCAATTGAGAGCAAAAACGTACAAATATATCAACATTTGCAGATGTAACTGCATAACGACATGTTAAAGGACGAAACTCCGCATTGTCAATAACAACTTAAGCAAAATCACAGTCGTTCCCAACTTGGCCTTGCAGCTCAGACGGTAGAGCATCGTTCTAGAAATGCGAAGGTCGCGGGTTCGATTCCCACCGCGGTCAAGTAGAATTTTCTGCTTGCCCGGTTGGTCATACTTGTGCAGAAGAACAAATTCACCTTACGTATATATATATATATATAAATATATATATATAATATATATATATTATAATATATATATATATATATATATATATATATATATATATATATAGGGAGGGTTAGTTTTAATAGGATATATCATGCATTCTTTTCAAACATTTTTTGTTTCTCTCTTTTTTATTACCATCTTTCCATGAAGACAGCCTTGTGCAAATAAGTTGTGGAAACGCTGGGTTTGGTGCGAATCTGAATGATTAATCTTAGTTTTGGTCAACTGAACCCGTATATCGCGCGAGTTCCGTAGTCGCGGTTTGGTAGAGAAGTTTATTATGTTACCGATTGGCTACAAAATGTGCGAAACTAAATGCTCGTCACCGAGCTGCGATGTCATTTGTTTGTAAACTCCCCCATAACCTTGGATAGGATATTTTGCAAAATTTATTATACAGTCTAACAATATTACCTCTTTTAACTCGTTACAGCTCGTTGTTTTCAACTTCTGAATTTTCTCACGATGTTTTACCGACCTTTTAAAGATAGTTGCAATTTCATCATGACCAAGGTGGATGCTCCATTCAAGAAGATTCATTCTTCGCCCTTCAGCAGCATTATCGTTTGCTCTCTCAACATCGCGATGTCCTTCTCATAAAGAAGATTGACAAAGGCGACGAAGTTGTTTCTAACAGCCATTTGGAGGATGCCAATGCCAACATCAGCACCCTGTTCAACTAAATACTTCACAGTTACTATATTACCAACACGAACAGCATGGTGCAAGACTGTCCCTCCGTTAGTATCCTTGCAATTTACATCAGCACCATTTTCAACAAGGTATTTTACCATGTGTAGCCAGTCCTTAGTAACAGCACTGTGCAGGACTGTCCATTCTTTATTATTTTTCCATTTACATCAGCGCCATTTCCCACAAGATATTTCACCATTTCTAGCGTACCTTCAGAAACAGCAGAGTTCAACACTGTCTTCCCGTGAGTATTCTTGGCATTTACATCAGCACCGTTCTCGACAAGATATTTTACCATTTCTAACGAACCTTTTACAACGGCAACGTGCAACACTGTCGTTCCGCTTTTCATTTTTCCATTTACATCAGCGTCATTTCCCACAAGATATTTCACCATTTCTAGCGTACCCTCAGAAACAGCGCAGTGCAGCACTGTCTCCCCGTGAGTACTCTTGGCATTTACATCAAAACTCGTATCAACAAGATATTTCACCATTTCTAGCGAACCTTTTGAAATAGCTCTTTTCAACATTGTCCGTTCGCTATTCTCTTTTGCGTATACATCAGCGCCATTTTCCACAAGATACTTCACCATTTCTAGTGTACCCTCCGAAACAGCAGAGTGCAGCACCGTCTTCCCGTGAGCTCGAGTATTCTTGGCATTTACAGCAGCGCCATTCTCAACAAGATATTTCACCATTTCTAGCGTACCTTCAGAAACAGCAGAGTTCAGCGCTGTCTCCCCGTGAGTATTCTTGGCATTTACATCAGCACCGTTCTCGACAAGATATTCTACCATTTCTAACGAACCTTTTACAACGGCAACGTGCAACACTGTCATTCCGCTTTTCGTTTTTCCATTTACATCAGCGCCATTTCCCACAAGATATTTCACCATTTCTAGCGTACCTTCAGAAACAGCGCAGTGCAGCACTGTCTCCCCGTGAGTATTCTCGGCATTTACATCAAAACTCGTATCAACAAGATATTTCACCATTTCTAGCGAACCTTTTAAAATAGCTCTTTTCAACATTGTCCGTCCGCTTTTCTCTTTTGCATATACATCAGCGCCATTTTCCACAAGATATTTCACCATTTCTAGCGTACCCTCAGAAACAGCAGAGTGCAGCACCGTCTTCCCGTGAGCTCGAGTTTTCTTGGCATTTACATCAGCGCCATTCTCAACAGGATATTTCACCATTTCTAGCGTACCTTCAGAAACAGCATAATATAGCACTGTCTCCCCGCGATTATTCTTGGCATTTACATCAGCGCCATTTCCCATAAGATATTTCTCCATTTCTAGCGAACCTTTTAAAATAGCTCTTTTCAACATTGTCCGTCCGCTATTCTCTTTTGCATATACATCAGCGCCATTTTCCACAAGATATTTCACCATTTCTAGCGTACCCTCAGAAACAGCAGAGTGCAGCACCGTCTTCCCGTGAGCTCGAGTATTCTTGGCATTTACATCAGCGCCATTCTCAACAAGATATTTCACCATTTCTAGCGTACCTTCAGAAACAGCATAATATAGCACTGTCTCCCCGCGATTATTCTTGGCATTTACATCAGCGCCATTTCCCACAAGATATTTCACCATTTCTAGCGAACCTTTTCTAAAAGCAATGTGCAACACTGTCCTCCGGCAAAAACTCTCGGCATTTACATCGGCGTTCTTCTCAACAAGATATTTCACCATTTCTAGCGAACCTTTTCTAACAGCACTGTGCAACACTGTCCATCTATTTTTCCGTTTTACATTTACATCAGCGCCTTTTCCCACAAGATATTTCACAATTTCGAAGTTACCTTCAGTAACAGCAGAGTGCAGCACTGTCTTCCCGTAAGTATTCTTAACATTTACATCAGCGCCTTTCTGAACGAGATATTTTACTATATCTGTCCTGCCTTTAGAAAAAGCAGAGTGCAACACTGTTTCCCCGGTAGTCTTCTTACAATTGCAATCAGCACCCTTCTCAACAGGGCAGTTCACTATTTCTAAAGTATCTTGAGTAACACACAGTGCACAGTGCAGAATTGATCGCATTTCAATTTTGTCATTAACATCAGCACCATGTTCAACAAGACATTCTATTATTTCTAGTGTGCCTTTGAAAATCGCATATCGCAGCACCGTCCATCCCTTACTATCCTCACTATTTACATTAGCGCCCATGTCAACAAGATATTTTACCATTGCTGGCGTACCTTCAGTAACAGCAGAGTGAAGCATTGTCCAATCGTAAGTGGTATCCTTGGCATTCACATCAGCGCCCATTTCTACTAGATATTTTACAATTTCTAGCGTACCTTTAGAAATAGCATTGTAAAGCACCGTCCACCCGCCATTGCTCTTACCATTTACATTAGCACCAATTTCAACAAGATATTTTACCTTTTCTAGCGTACCGTTTGTAACAGCATCATGCAGCACTGTCCACCCATCGGTCTTTTCGCCATTTACATCTGCCCCCAGTTCAACAAGATGTTTCATCATGTCTAATGAACTATAGGCAACAGCATAGTGTAATACTGTCCAGCCGTCTGTAGTATCCTTGCCGTTTACAACAGCGCCATTTTCAACAAGATATTTTACAACTTCTGGAGTAGATTTTGTAACAGCAGCGTGCAGCACTGTCCACCCGTCAGTACCCTGGCCGTTTACATCAGCGCCCTGTTCAACAAGATATTTCACCAATTCTAGCGTACCTTCTGTAACAGCAAGTTGTAGCATTGTCCCCCGTCTGGATTCCTGGCATTCATGTCTGCACCGCATTGTTTAACTAAGTATTTGACAATTTCTATTCCACCAACATAAACAGCATGATGTAAGGCAGTATTTCCCGAATCATCTTTACAATGTATATCAGCCCCACAATCTTCAACGAAATATTTCACAATTTCTAATGACCGAGACTTTATTGCACTCTGAAGAACTTTAGAATAATCTTGAAAATTATGTTCAGGGCCACATTGAACAAAATACTTAACCACATCAAATAAACCATTTCTTATCGCTATCGACAAAACTGTTTCACCATCTTCGTTCTGGGAATAAATGCTTGCTCCATGGTCAACTAAATATTTAATAATAAATTATTTATAGTAAAGTAATTTATTATTTTACTCATTTATTTAGTATCGCCTTTGTCAATAGCGAACGCAATTGCCTAGGCCAATTATTGTGGGACCTTGATGGTTAGGGCCGTGCAGCCAGAAGCTTAATGCGGATTTTCTGGATGAAAATGTCGCACGATGGACTTTTTGCGATCGTTTTTTTTTTTAAATACAAACAATCAAGCGGAACTATAATCCCATGCATTAACACATTTCAAAAGAAAGCGATTGCAAAAAATAGGTCGCGCGACATTTTGCACTGAATGGTTCGAAAGCCGCCTTTATACCTGTCTGATTTCTTTGCTACGCTGTAGTTTCTACGATATATAACATGAACGTATGAATATGCAACCCCCCCCCAATTAGGCAGTCCATCTGCAACTCTGAATGTCCTGATCAAAATGTACGAGTTAGTAGAAGATAGGATTTTTACTTCTATCATAGGACATTTGTTTTAATTCTCACCGCCATCACATTCTTCGTTTTGAATGTCTTTTTCTTGGAGTTCATCTTCAACTTCTTTCTGTTTATTAACAGATTGGGATTGTTTATTTTCGGACGAAGCGATATTATTGTTTTCCGTAAAGCTTGAAGTTACGTCGCTGTCCTCAGCCTGGGACATCATAACATTATCATCTTCCTTGAGTTCAGTCATTCTTATATTATTTTTTACAATCTTCTTTGGTGCTTATAACAAAGTCATATCATCTTGCCTGACCAACATCTTTGAAATAGCGCGATGGGAACCTGAAAACCAAGTTATTAATTACTGTTAGCTCCAAATGTTTAAAACTGTGGAAAAAT
The DNA here is from genome assembly GCF_004324835.1 of Dendronephthya gigantea. NCBI lineage: Eukaryota > Metazoa > Cnidaria > Anthozoa > Malacalcyonacea > Nephtheidae > Dendronephthya > Dendronephthya gigantea. The sequence goes on along the minus strand of NW_021163729.1, from coordinate 12,010 downwards.
CACTATCTGGCGGAAGCACTATCTAATTTTCATCAAATCGGCCTCGGGAGGATAACAGCTATCTTTGGAGCCAATTTTTAGCCGAATCTAGACCATTGCCAGTCACTTTTCTTTGTTTACGTCGGCACGATTGTCTACGGTGAAGACAAAAACAGACGAGATAGTAGCCGAGTAGTCGTTCCAGTTTAACTGTTTAAGTAAAGTTCTAGTGGACTAAATAATTATTCACTAATTTTCGATGGGTTTTGAAGTAGTGCCATGTAATATTTTTGTGTCTCATTTTTGTGTCCCTTGACATTTCATCAATTATGTCGCAATTCCCATGTCTCGTCGCCTTTCTTCACGATAAATACCACTTCTTGACCCCCAGCTGTTTTTTTACACAGCATGGATAAATAACTGATAGTAGAATAGCAGCTATCCAAAATTTAAAAGAATTTGCCCCACTTGGAAATAAAAAACTACCCCTCGTTTATCGTGTGTGAAATTTAAGTGCAAAATATTCAAAATAATTTAAAAGTCTAGCGCACACTCCACGACAATTGCTCGTGGGCAACATTGCAGGGTACATTTTTCACAAATACATGCTGGGGATCAAGAAGTGGGAATTATCGTGCAGAAAGGCGGTGAACGTTGCAATGGCGACATAATTGATGAAAGGGACACAAAAATGAAAAAATATTACATGGCACTACTTTAAAACCCATCAAAAATTTTGTTGAATAATTCTTTAGTCCACTAGAATCGTGCTAAAGTACAGTATTTGGATGGTGCTTGCGACGGACGGCGAAAAACCGCGATCAAATATGCAAAATATGGCTGAAATCGTGTTCTGGCGGGGGGTAAATGAAATGAAATATGTCGTATCGCAAACAAAACATTGTTATTTCCTAGGAAATTTATAATGAATATATTAAAATAAGAATGTTTTTTCATCATATGGCAAAAATTTTTAGAAAACAGGGAAAATTAGACTTTGCCAGGTGAATCTGTAATTTTATGCATAATTAGCAGTTGACCAGGAATGGTAAACATTCTTTTTCTTGTAAAATATGAAACTTAGGCTAATTTCACCCTGCAGTGACCACCCCTAAAAGCAACCATTCTGAACCATATAAACAATTCAGAAAGGCTGTAGCTTTAATAATTAAGGATTTACAGTTATGTTGACTATGCCGTTTCTGGGTGTGGTCATTTTCAGGACTTTCGTCCCGGATTGAGATTTTGGCACATATGCCATGTTGACCGCCATGCCGTCATTTTAGCCTAAAAAAGTTGAGATAATATGTACTAAATGAAATGCATACAAACTCTTTTACAGGTCCTAGACTACTTTACAAAATTCTAAGCAACACAACAGCTATGGGGTTTAGACCAATCACCACAGAAAGAGTCAACTGTACGATCAGAGTGTATATTCTTTATATATTCATGTTCATAAACCGTAACTGAAACAATCGTCTTTAAAAGGGAATCAGTCGGGGATACAAGACGAATGTATGAATACGCACCCTCGATTTTGCCACCTTGTTATTAACTATTCTAAGGCTATTCTAGTTATAGTTTGGGTCTCTACGATTAATTAACACTGCTGCACACAATATTTCTCGCACAAATATGATGTAATCACACAAGTAATCGCATGATTATTAGTTGCGTTTCAGTTCTGTCGTACTGTACAAATTACTGACTAAGCAGGGTCGTTATTCACTAACTTTCTACCTGATGTCTAACGATGATGACACGCATCCGAAATAAAACATATATAATTTTGATAAAAAATCTTTCCAGACCTAAATCTTCGACCACGAAATCAAATATCGTCAAAAATATATTAGTTATCCAATAATATTATTCAACCATGCACTCACTTTTTTTGTATGAACTTGTATCATAGTTAATATGGTTGTAAGCTGTATGTTCTGTCCATGAAGTAATCCGCCGGAGGTAGGATTGCCCCGAATATCAAACGAAACTAGTTCTTACTTCTCGGTTGTATATCGGGTATCGACGATCGACAAACAAACGAACGAAAAATGTTTTACATGCAATAGACCCTCCATGCAGCCATATAGCCAATACTCGCCGATATTGCTCAATCTTTATATGATATCTGTAGTCATGCGCTTCTTAATTCACCATGCTGTTTGCTAACTTGCTACCCTGAATCCTTAATTATTAAGGATGATGTGAAGTCTGCTCTGCGAATATTTTCTGGTCAAAACAAATTAAGTAACATTTTAAAAGTTGTCCTCAACGGAAAATTATTTAAAATGAAATCAAATAAGACAAAGCTTCTTTTAGTATCCAACTGTCATGACGCGAGCTCTGAAATATTGGCAAGTTTTTTAAAACGAAAATATGTCTAAAACAGACTTTACAAAATTCTAAGCAACACAACAGCTAAGGGGTTTAGACCAGTCACCATAGAAAGTGTCAACTGTACGATCAGAGTGTATATTATTTATATATCATGTTCATAAACCGGTACCTGAAACAATCGTCTTTAAAAGGGAATCAGTCGGGGGTACAAGACGGATGTATGAATACGCACCCTCGATTTTGCCATCTTGTTATTCTGTACAAAATTCTAAGCAACACAACAGCAAAGGGGTTTAGACCAGTCTCCATAGAAAGTTTCAACTGTACGATCAGAGTGTATATTATTTATATATTCATGTTCATAAACCGGTACCTGAAACAATCGTCTTTAAAAGGGAATCAGTCGGGGGTACAAGACGGATGTATGCATGAATACGCACCCTCGATTTTGCCGTCTTGTTATTCTGTAAAAAATTCTATGCAACACAATAGCTAAGGGGTTTAGACCAGTCTCCATAGAAAGTTTCAACTGTACGATCAGAGTGTATGTTATTTATATATTCATGTTCATAAACCGGTACCTGAAACAATCGTCTTTAAAAGGGAATCAGTCGGCGGTACAAGACGGATGTATGAATACGCACCCTCGATTTTGCCATCTTGTTATTGACTACTCTAGGGCTATTCTAGGTATAGTTTGGGTCTCTACGGTATATTAACACTGCTACACACAATATGCCTCGCACAAATATGATACTCGATAATCCTGTGATTATTAGTTGCGTCTCAGTTCTGTGGTAGCTATTGAACAAATTACTGACTAAGCGGGGTTTTTCATCAACTTCCTACCTTAAATAGTTGATATCCAACGATGACGACACGGCATCCAAAATAAAACAAATACAATTTGGATGAAAAACCTTTGTAGTCTTCTTTCCGGACCTAATCTTCGATCACGAAATCAAATATCGTCAATAATATTATTAGTTATCCAATAATATTAGTTATAGCCATCCAATCAATTTGTTGTATGAACTTGTATCATAGTTAATATGGTTGTATGCTGTATGTTCTGTCGATGAAGTAATCCCGCCGGAAGTAAGATTGCCCCGAATATCAAACGAAACTAGTTTTCAGGCTTTAGTAGAGTAAAAACTGTCAAAAATACAATAAAGACTTTTGAATTGAATTGATACTTGAATTGAATAATTAGCACGGCCGTATTTTGTGCATTTTAAAACATTTTACAACTAAACTTTGCCATTTTACTAATTCTAGTATGAATTTACTAGCTGTCGTGATTTATTTATGTCTTCTTGCCTGGATACAAAGTTAGACTAACATGCAAATTGTGCCATTCTGGTAATATTTCGTTATAGATAGAAGTCTTTATTTGTCGGCAATGACAATTTATATACTCAAAACATACAAACGAGTTTACAAATTTTATGTGCAATAAAATAACCGCTATTTACAATATATAGATATATATATACATATGTACATATACATACATAGAACTAATTATTATAAATAATTGAAAGTATAGAATATCAAATATATAGTTAAAAAGGCATCTATTTATAAACGAACATTTAAATCGTTCAGTTCTCACAATGGGCAATTCGAATTCGTGCCCTCTCTGTCTCAACTGTCTATATTTAGGTTATTAGCTAACAATTCATGCAAAGCATTGTTCTTATTACTCATTATGTTGTTCCATAATTCTAAGTCTTTTCTAGAGATGATTTCCGCAAATGTGGAATTAAACTATAGTTTCATATGGTCTTCAGAGTCTGTGAGAGCAAAGAAAAATAGTAGAAATCTGGAACAATCGATGGATTGGGTTCTAGAGATATAAAGTGGTTTAGCCTCTTTCAAAGGCGTTTAACTTAAACGGTGGTGAAACCGAAGTTTAAAAATACCTTCATACATCTTGTGCACGACTGAATAATAATGAAAACTTTATTAATAAATTTTTAGGGTATATACAATTGTAAATCTCACTTATATAAGGTAATTTACAATCGGCTACTTGAATCAATCAATGACTACAATTTTACAATTAACTACAATACATCATCTATAAAAACGTTATAAAATATAGGTCAAAATGTTAAAAGTTCAGGATTGGACCAATCTTTATTCCGGCAACAAAATATGTAATAGGTTGTTCGAATTGCAATCGTCGTCATTCGTTTAATAAGGTATTCATGGTGGTTCCTTTCAAAGCCAATATCTTTAAGCATTTCTAAGAATGTCGAACATTCTTTTGAAAAGACACCAAGAGAGCTAATGATAGATTAATAAATTTTACTGCTTGGTAATGTTTGCGTTGTTCTCTAATTAATTCTAAGTATTTGCATTTTTTGCGCTTAACATTATTTCAAGATTTGATTCAAAACCAACAGTTAGTTCAACAATATAGAGACATTCTTTAGAGGTTAATAGAAGCAAGTCAGGACGGTGGGAGTTTCCAGTGATGATTGATGGGCTCTTGTAATTTGGTAGATCGCAAAGAGAGTCGCGCCGTTGATGGTTTGTAAGTTGGCTGCGAGGAGGTTTAAGATGGAGTCATGTCTCCACGTGAACCGTTCGAGATACGATTTACAACCCGCCACTACATGTAGTAGTGTTTCTGGAGATAAACAGTTTGAACAATCTGAAGTTGCCGATAATCCCCATCTTGCAAGATTCTGACGTGTAGGAAGTGAATTGTTGATATACCGTATGGTAAAATTGAATATATTTCTAGGTAAATTTGTTTGAGATGCACACCACATTCTTGTCAGCTCTGAGTGACAAAATTTCGATACATTTCTGAAAAAGGAGCCTTGACAGGTCAATTGCTTGCGAAGTTTATCCTCTTGTCTCGAACGAAATTCCTTAATTATTTGTTTTGTAGAGGTGTATACATCATATTGTATATTTTTGCTGTTGCTAGTTGACTTCCAAAGTTTACTGATAACAGTGTTCGGTGAGGTTTTAAGAGCATTACGTCGAACGGTTTGGCATTGGGTAAATTTAATGGATGGAGGCGAAATACTGAGACCAAATTTGTTTCGGGTAAGGAATACTGTGCTTAGCGTTCCAGATATGGGTAATTCAAGCCATGTACGAATATAATTGTTAATTTTGGAATCGATATTTTCAATCACCCACGTTTTTGACAGATCTGTGACAGTAAAATGCCAAGATAATTTTGATAAAACATAACGGCTATAAAGCAGTAATTTATTTCTTGGATGAAGTGGTTTGGAATCAATAACAGACATTAAGTCTTCAACAAGGGAAATCAATTCAGACTTGTGTTGTTCATCTGACATGTTGAAATTGAAGTATCTTCCTAAGTATTGAAAGCTTGCGCCCACTTTTGTCGCTGGAATTAGCTTATTATTAATGAACAATTTTGGTAAATATTGAATTGATTTTGTCATAGACTTTTTGATGCCAAAAGTACTACATTTATCAACTCGTATAACCATGTCCGACCACAGGCACCAAATAGAAAACCGGTTGAGAAGATGTTGATTTTCTGATTCATTGGAAGTTATTACAGCAGCATCATCCGCAAATTGAAACCAGTGTATAGGATTAAGGAGCTGGAAGGAGAAGCCAAATTGACGATATTTTTCAGCGTTTATGTGTTGAATGAAGGTATTAAAACACATGTTAAATAAAAGTGGGCTCAGACAGTCGCCTTGTAACACGCCACGGCCAACTGATATAAATGGAGTTTGATATTCTTGTGTAATTACAGAGGTTTTAAAATTTGTATATAAGCTGGTAATAATGAGTTTAATGTGCTGTGGGATATGATGATAATCAAGTATAGATGTGATTAGATTGTGATGCACTTCACCAAAAGCATTCTTTAAGTCAAGTAGGGTGACGATGACGGAGCGTTGTTTTATCCTTGCTGTGTTGATAATATTAGCCATTTGCGCAGTGTGTTCTAGATTTCCAGACAAGTTAGGTGTAAATCCTTTTTGTATGTTATGTTCTATAAAGTTGTTAGCGGTTAAGAACGAATAAATGGCGTTACGTAAACAAGAAGTAAATACTTTCAACGGTATGCTCTGCAATGTGATAGGTCTGAAGTTTGATGGGTTATTATTATCGCCTTTTTTATGGATGAGTATTGTACACGCCTTCTTCCATTCTGATGGTATGGTTTTGGACGACCAGACATTATGTATTAGTTCGGTTAGATGGGATCTGAGGAAAGGACATCGTTTAAAACATATAATTGATAGTTGATCTAAGGGGCTTGGGGAACCAGATGCTTTCATTTTACGAATTATATTTGTGACTTGCTGGTATGTCGGCGGGTCAAGGTCAAACTGGACTTCTGGTTGCGATAATACGGGAATCCAGCTGGAATGTTGAACAATTTATTCGGATGGATAGCTGAGAGCGTTTTTGAGAAATACGACAAGCATTCTGTCATGCTAAAAGATGGAAGTAAAACATCCTTTTTGTTTAGAATATTTTTGACATAACCCCAGAAGTTTTTCTTGATGTATTTATCATGATTAAGCGATTGTCTACTGTCTAGACACGACTCAGTAGACTGGTTGTTGTGGCGATTTTGTCACGCAGAATATGCGACACATATCTAATTTCATCGGGTTCCTCATTTGTAGATTTGAGGATTTTTAGAGCTTTCTTTAAATCTTTCACAGTATATCCTCTGTATTTATTTACTAAAGATTCACAAGGCTTCGACTTGATGTAACCAAAATTTTGAGCAAAATATTCGTAAATGGTGTTATTTAATACCTTTATATTTGAATCTAAATCCTGTGATGTAATTGGCTCATTGAATTGTAGAGCGAATTTAAAATATTCGTTAGCCGTTGACCATTCTGAATCACTTTTAGGTAGTTTGATCCCTTTCTTTAAAACTGGAAATTCTTCCTCATCCACAATAAATGTTTCGTTGTTAGTTGTTAGCTCACATATATTTTCTGAATCTAGTCTGTCTTGTAACTCTTGTTCTTCTAGGTCTGCAGATAGTTCACTATTAAGTCCGTCTATAACTCTGCAACTGCGTTGATGCATCTTTAAACCACGTGCACCTTTGCATATTTTTCCACAACAACATTTAAGTACAGTACGACTTGAAATAACGATATTTGGTGAATTGATAGCTGGCGCTTGCTTCGTTGGATAATCACTAAAATATTGTTGCTCTGCACGATGAACTCGCTGTTTACATCGCCATGAGTGGCGTCCCAGCGTCACGAAATCCTCTCCACAGAACGAACAAACCACGAAAATGAGTAACATATATATGAAACTGGAACGAATCATGATTACAATTTACACTGATAGCTATTTCTTGAAATATATTAAGATTCAAGTAAGAATTTGCATTTAAACTAATACATAATAATAATAATAATAATAATAATAATAATAATAATAATAATAATAATAATAATAATAATAATAATAATAATAATAATAATAATAATAATAATAATAATAATATTAATAATAATAATAATAATAATAATAATAATAATAATAATAATAATAATAATAATAATAATAATAATAATAATAATAATAATAATAATAATAATAATAATAATAAATAATAAAATAATAATAATAATAATAATAATAATAATAATAATAATAATAATAATAATAATATTAATATAAAATAATAATAATAATAATAATAATAATAATAATAATAATAATAATAATAATAATAATTATAATAATAATGAAAACTTTATTAATAAATTTTTAGGGTATATACAATTGTAAATCTCACTTATATAAGGTAATTTACAATCGGCTACTTGAATCAATCAATGACTACAATTTTACAATTAACTACAATACATCATCTATAAAAACGTTATAAAATATAGGTCAAAATGTTAAAAGTTCAGGATTGGACCAATCTTTATTCCGGCAACAAAATATGTAATAGGTTGTTCGAATTGCAATCGTCGTCATTCGTTTAATAAGGTATTCATGGTGGTTCCTTTCAAAGCCAATATCTTTAAGCATTTCTAAGAATGTCGAACATTCTTTTGAAAAGACACCAAGAGAGCTAATTGATAGATTAATAAATTTTACTGCTTGGTAATGTTTGCGTTGTTCTCTAATTAATTCTAAGTATTTGCATTTTTTGCGCTTAACATTATTTTCAAGATTTGATTCAAAACCAACAGTTAGTTCAACAATATAGAGACATTCTTTAGAGGTTAATAGAAGCAAGTCAGGACGGTGGGAGTTTCCAGTGATGATTGATGGGCTCTTGTAATTTGGTAGATCGGCAAAGAGAGTCGCGCCGTTGATGGTTTGTAAGTTGGCTGCGAGGAGGTTTAAGATGGAGTCATGTCTCCACGTGAACCGTTCGAGATACGATTTACAACCCGCCACTACATGTAGTAGTGTTTCTGGAGATAAACAGTTTGAACAATCTGAAGTTGCCGATAATCCCCATCTTGCAAGATTCTGACGTGTAGGAAGTGAATTGTTGATATACCGTATGGTAAAATTGAATATATTTCTAGGTAAATTTGTTTGAGATGCACACCACATTCTTGTCAGCTCTGAGTGACAAAATTTCGATACATTTCTGAAAAAGGAGCCTTGACAGGTCAATTGCTTGCGAAGTTTATCCTCTTGTCTCGAACGAAATTCCTTAATTATTTGTTTTGTAGAGGTGTATACATCATATTGTATATTTTTGCTGTTGCTAGTTGACTTCCAAAGTTTACTGATAACAGTGTTCGGTGAGGTTTTAAGAGCATTACGTCGAACGGTTTGGCATTGGGTAAATTTAATGGATGGAGGCGAAATACTGAGACCAAATTTGTTTCGGGTAAGGAATACTGTGCTTAGCGTTCCAGATATGGGTAATTCAAGCCATGTACGAATATAATTGTTAATTTTGGAATCGATATTTTCAATCACCCACGTTTTTGACAGATCTGTGACAGTAAAATGCCAAGATAATTTTGATAAAACATAACGGCTATAAAGCAGTAATTTATTTCTTGGATGAAGTGGTTTGGAATCAATAACAGACATTAAGTCTTCAACAAGGGAAATCAATTCAGACTTGTGTTGTTCATCTGACATGTTGAAATTGAAGTATCTTCCTAAGTATTGAAAGCTTGCGCCCACTTTTGTCGCTGGAATTAGCTTATTATTAATGAACAATTTTGGTAAATATTGAATTGATTTTGTCATAGACTTTTTGATGCCAAAAGTACTACATTTATCAACTCGTATAACCATGTCCGACCACAGGCACCAAATAGAAAACCGGTTGAGAAGATGTTGATTTTCTGATTCATTGGAAGTTATTACAGCAGCATCATCCGCAAATTGAAACCAGTGTATAGGATTAAGGAGCTGGAAGGAGAAGCCAAATTGACGATATTTTTCAGCGTTTATGTGTTGAATGAAGGTATTAAAACACATGTTAAATAAAAGTGGGCTCAGACAGTCGCCTTGTAACACGCCACGGCCAACTGATATAAATGGAGTTTGATATTCTTGTGTAATTACAGAGGTTTTAAAATTTGTATATAAGCTGGTAATAATGAGTTTAATGTGCTGTGGGATATGATGATAATCAAGTATAGATGTGATTAGATTGTGATGCACTTCACCAAAAGCATTCTTTAAGTCAAGTAGGGTGACGATGACGGAGCGTTGTTTTATCCTTGCTGTGTTGATAATATTAGCCATTTGCGCAGTGTGTTCTAGATTTCCAGACAAGTTAGGTGTAAATCCTTTTTGTATGTTATGTTCTATAAAGTTGTTAGCGGTTAAGAACGAATAAATGGCGTTACGTAAACAAGAAGTAAATACTTTCAACGGTATGCTCTGCAATGTGATAGGTCTGAAGTTTGATGGGTTATTATTATCGCCTTTTTTATGGATGAGTATTGTACACGCCTTCTTCCATTCTGATGGTATGGTTTTGGACGACCAGACATTATGTATTAGTTCGGTTAGATGGGATCTGAGGAAAGGACATCGTTTAAAACATATAATTGATAGTTGATCTAAGGGGCTTGGGGAACCAGATGCTTTCATTTTACGAATTATATTTGTGACTTGCTGGTATGTCGGCGGGTCAAGGTCAAACTGGACTTCTGGTTGCGATAATACGGGAATCCAGCTGGGAATGTTGAACAATTTATTCGGATGGATAGCTGAGAGCGTTTTGAGAAATACGACAAGCATTCTGTCATGCTAAAAGATGGAAGTAAAACATCCTTTTTGTTTAGAATATTTTTGACATAACCCCAGAAGTTTTTCTTGATGTATTTATCATGATTAAGCGATTGTCTACTGTCTAGACACGACTCAGTAGACTGGTTGTTGTGGCGAATTTTGTCACGCAGAATATGCGACACATATCTAATTTCATCGGGTTCCTCATTTGTAGATTTGAGGATTTTTAGAGCTTTCTTTAAATCTTTCACAGTATATCCTCTGTATTTATTTACTAAAGATTCACAAGGCTTCGACTTGATGTAACCAAAATTTTGAGCAAAATATTCGTAAATGGTGTTATTTAATACCTTTATATTTGAATCTAAATCCTGTGATGTAATTGGCTCATTGAATTGTAGAGCGAATTTAAAATATTCGTTAGCCGTTGACCATTCTGAATCACTTTTAGGTAGTTTGATCCCTTTCTTTAAAACTGGAAATTCTTCCTCATCCACAATAAATGTTTCGTTGTTAGTTGTTAGCTCACATATATTTTCTGAATCTAGTCTGTCTTGTAACTCTTGTTCTTTCTAGGTCTGCAGATAGTTCACTATTAAGTCCGTCTATAACTCTGCAACTGCGTTGATGCATCTTTAAACCACGTGCACCTTTGCATATTTTTCCACAACAACATTTAAGTACAGTACGACTTGAAATAACGATATTTGGTGAATTGATAGCTGGCGCTTGCTTCGTTGGATAATCACTAAAATATTGTTGCTCTGCACGATGAACTCGCTGTTTACATCGCCATGAGTGGCGTCCCAGCGTCACGAAATCCTCTCCACAGAACGAACAAACCACGAAAATGAGTAACATATATATGAAACTGGAACGAATCATGATTACAATTTACACTGATAGCTATTTCTTGAAATATATTAAGATTCAAGTAAGAATTTGCATTTAAACTATAGACATGTACAGAGAACGTCTGACCTCTGCTCGATGTCTTAATATTAATAATAATAATTAATTAATTAATAATAATAATAATAATAATTAATAATAATAATAATTAATAATTAATAAATAATTAATATTAATAATAATAAATTATTATAAATAATAATATAATAATATAATTAAAATAATAATATATAATAATAATAATTATAATAATAATAATAATATAATAATAATAATAATAATAATAATAATAATAAAAATATATAATAATAATAATAATAATTAATAATAATTTATTGAGGGAAATTCATTCATCTCAGGATGCTTTTCAATGAAGCCCTCATCACAATACATTATTATAATGTATAAATCTGGAATATAGTAAAACTAGCCTATAAGTTATTCTAGAAGTTTTTTAAAATGTTAAAATTAACTAAATTCTTAATGTCATTATCTAGGTCATTCCAGGCATTCGCTGCCTGGTACACGAGATGTTAATGAATGTTATAACATAAGT
>NW_021163728.1:0-25762 GCF_004324835.1 Dendronephthya gigantea | reverse complement strand
TTCCCGTCCAACTTGTTTTATGATGGTACTTTACAGAACGGCGTCACCGTTGGTAAATATGGTTTTTTCCAGCTTTGAGTTCTGACTAGATTTTACCCTCCAGCTGGTGTATGTTGGACAATACTAATACAGCATAATTTTTTCCACAGCTGAAAGAATGCAGCCAGGTATGGATTTCCCTTGGCCAGTACCTGAGAAACCAATGTTCTTTTACGCTACAACTGGGCAAGAAGAAATTGGATCTTCTGGCACCTCCTTTCTTAACAGGTTAGCACCTCCACTGCGACTTTTATTTCTGATTTTAAAAAGAGATAAATTTGCAGACATTTACATTTCCCATCATAATCTTGTCGTGTAGGACCGAGGCTGCTGCTGTGGAAAAAATTGCAACTCGATTTCTCCGTGCTGGTGTTAAGCCTGAACAGATTGGCGTGATCACTCCTTATGAAGGCCAACGAGCTTATATCGTCCAGTACATGCAGTACAGTGGCTCTATGCATGTCAACTTATACCAAGTAATATCTCTTTATTGCTGCTATACACCACTTGTTTGCACAGTATATGACTTCAGATATTTTTAGGAAATTGAAGTGGCAAGTGTGGATGCATTTCAAGGACGTGAAAAAGATTACATTATTTTGTCTTGTGTCCGTTCTAATGAACATCAGGTAAATGCATCTCAAAAAACAGGTGATGTTCATGTTATATGTATACTGAAGGAATATTTCGTCTGTGTTTCTTGTAGGGTATTGGCTTCTTACAAGATCCTCGTCGTCTAAATGTTGCATTGACTAGAGCCAAGTTAGTTTTGCCTTTTGTCGTTTAATATTTTACTCGGCTTGATATTTTACGCGGTACTCCTTTTTTGTATAGATATGGAACTTTGATTGTTGGAAACCCAAAAGTTTTGTCCAGGGTTGGTAAATCCTAAAGTTTCTTACGTATTTTATTTTGTGGCGACTCTGCTCAATCCTTCACAGATCTGCCTAGAATATTTTTTGTATCTTTACAATGTTTTATTTCTTTAGCAAGAATTGTGGAATCACTTGTTAAACTATTACAAGGAGAATAAAGTTCTTGTTGAAGGTTGGTCTTTTTTAATGAGAATTATTTGCAAGTGCTTAGATGGTTCTTAGAATTTTGAGATATGTTGATCATTTATATAGGACCTTTGAACAACATGAAGGAAAGTATGATTCAATTCAGTAAACCAAGGAAACTTGTCAACAAAACAAACCCGGTAAGTTATGTTTCATATGCTGCAATCATTCTGAGAATCATTCTGTACCGACTATGAACCATTTCCCATTACCCTTACTCCATTCTTTAAAATCACAAGAGATGCTGTAACTTATATTCTTATGCTTATCATTCATAGGGAGGTCGCTTTATGAGTTCTACAATGTTTGATGCGCGTGAAGCGCTTATGCCCGGCCGCGTTATCGGTCCTGGTTTTGCGCCACAGATTGATCCTACGGCGACATACCAGGACGCTTACTACCGGACGCATGACAGAATGGGTTATATTGGTGCGGAGCGAACAGTTGCAGCTGCTGTTGGAAATATCCCTATTCCTGTGGGAATGTTTTTGCCACCTATGCCTCCCCAACCTCCACATAACTATTACAATCAAGTAAGTCCAAAACTTTTGTATCAGATTTCAGATTCCGCAGTTAAACTACGCCACAACTGGGAACTACGTTTTGTTATAGACAAGAACATTTATACTGTACCCTGTTTCAAACTATGTTTGTTTCATTACTATGTTTGGTTTTTTAGGCCATGCCAGGTCGCCCAATGCCAGGTGTACGACAACAACATGTTTCTAATCAGTATAATCGCAACAACCGTGCACAAACTTCAAACAATAGACATCAAGTAAATCATGGTTCCTATGGCATGAATACAAGCCAGGCTAGTCAGGTAAGATGATAACTTAGGGAAAAAAATCTCCAACACTTGCCGCTGTTTGTTGATAATATATATTGTAATTACAGGAGGCCTCACAGCCATTATCCCAAGGTCCGCTTACTCAAGGTGGTATGTCTCAACCTATGGCATCTCAACCATTATCCCAACCAGAACTGTCACAGGTATGTAATGCAAACATCTGTAGTACTTTCACTATGAAGTCTTGGAAGCACAATTCTCTTAAATATTTTACCCTGTGGTTTATTCTTATAGGATAGTTACTTGGCTGAAGATTTTCACTTGAAGTCTCAAGGGGATGCAGTCCTCTCTCAGGATTCCACGTATCAAGGCGATCAGGGTTACATGAACTCCCTGCCTGATTACAGCCAACCTAACTATGCCTCCCAGTATTAAGTGCCCGTCTGCAGGCATGTAGGGGACCCATACAGTATCAGGCCTGGTTCCCACTGCCCTCATTCAGGCCAAGATTGGAGGGAGATGCAGTAAAGTAGGTGATTGTACCCTCGGAGAGTTGAGAACAAACCCTTTGTTGAGATAAGTTGAGATTTATTACAAGACCATTTCATCGTTCACTATTATTACCACTGAGTTCGTTATAACAGCAATAGCAGGCAACTACTGAATCTTGAGTGATATCATTTAGAACAGGAATGTAAAGAATACCATTGTGTCAATTATGATAAAGAATACCAAACTAGTATTAAACAGTTGAGACATAAGTTAAATATATGTCTGTCAGATAATGAAAGTGATGACCAATTCACTATATCCATTTCTAGTTGTTCGCAAAGCTTGTAACCACTCATTTTTACAAATATATCTTTAAAACGCATTAAAATAATTTGATTGTTGAAAACAGGTCTACGGTACCTACCATACTTGATATGCAACTATTCACATCGAATGCAAACGACATCATTTCGTTTGATGGTATTTAATAAAGTATGGGGGATTTGATGGCCGCTGTTCGTAAGATATCTGATATCTCAGGCTCACGTGGACTGTTCTTTTGCTGAGAGTAAAAGATTAAAAATTGCGTGAATTGTTTTGTTTTTTGCATTTTGTTTATTTTAGGATGTTTGTATTTACTTTTTTAGTCAAAAATGTCTGAAATGACCTTTGTGATCATGGTTACGACTTATGTTTACGATGAATATTCGCATATTTCGCTATATTTACCTGCACGTCAAGGTCCCAAACATTGATCAATGGTCCCAAACTAGTATTTAGTAAAAAGTTAGACGTTTAAAATGAAGAAATTTAAGGACAAACTTGGGAAAGGATCATCTTCTCATGTTAGTATTAAAAAACAAAGCTATGAAATTGCTTTATTCTATTATAAAATCGTACTTTATACAAGAACGCACGTATTAAAATATTCACCATGTCCTTTTTTTCTGCAGGTAGCTTTGATGGAGTGGACGAAGTATGATGATAAAATATTGGATTATATTGTTCATAGTGAAGAAAATAAGTTGAGGTAGGTATAACAGGGTGGGTTGAGAACCACTTTAAGCTGTTTTTCCCACATAAACCTGTAAATATAAATATTAATATTTCTACCAAATAGGTTGGCTTTATTGAGGAAAGGTGTCACACCTTTAAAGAAGAAATCTGATGGAAAAACAATGTAAATATTTCAAAAATATATAAATATGAAAAACATGGCCCATCTATTTTGTATCACTGTCTCACGTGTTTTAGTCGGAAACTATCACTGATACTGTGACAAAAATCATTGTTGGTTGTATTATTGTACTGTTTTATATATTTATTTATTTATTTATTTTGCTTTGCCACTTGAATACAAAGAGATACTGTAATACAAACAGCACAAAGTTAATACAAATGCACTAATATTCATAAACTGATAAATCACATGGCAGGGTATTGCTACAACTCATGCCATGCAATTACAGAAATAACTGAATGTCTGAATTAAGATCACAATAGAGTCCTTCCAGTGACTCTATCATCTCTTTCAGGTTGGATGTTGCTTGTGAACATGGTCACGTTGAATGCCTTGAAGCATTACTAGAAAGGTGTACTGATGTTGTACCAGTCAGTAAAGCAGGTTAGGAAAGTTGAGTGATTGAAGAGAAGCAAATTGAAAATCTCTTCAAAATAATTATTTTTTATCATAAGGTGGCTCAGCACTGCATACTGCCGCAAAATCTGGGAGTGCAGATTCCATTGTTAAATTATTGCAATATAAAGTTCGAGTTGGAAGTATAGATGCGGACAAGATGACAGCCTTGCATCATTCAGGTATTCAGCTGTATTAATTTTTGAAACCTTTTTGTGTATTTGTAATACATGTATCATATTGCAAATCCAGTCTATTCATTTTGAATTGAAGAAGATGCTAAATTTGTTTTGTATTCACAGCAAGCAAAGGCCATGTTGATTGTGTAAGAATTCTTATTCAAAATGGAGCAAAGTTAAATTCAAGAGATAAGGTTTGTTTACTTATTTGCAGTTTCTTTCAAGTTTCAACCACCAGGCATTAATGACCTGGGTTCACAATGACTGGGTTGAAATGAGATCACTCCACCATTGCAAATTATCTCATGAATGTTAAAACCTAACCCTTTTTGGGAATTTTATAATACTTCATAACAGAAGCCAATCTATTCCCTTTTTTCTGATGTGTAGAACAGACACTACCAAGTTTTCAATAAAAATTAACGTCTTTGTAAATATAGGATGGTAGAACACCATTGTTGATTGCTATTCAGGCTGCTCGGGAAAGTATTGTACAAATACTTGTGGAAAATGGAGCAAGAGTCAATGTCACTGATAGTGCACATAAGTAAGATCCTTGTTAAATTCCAGGGGCCGGTTGTATCAAGCCCGTTTAGCTTAAACGGTGGTTAAGTTCAAAATAGAAAGTAAGTCTATCGTTTTATTCAACAAGCAAACTAAATGTTTTTAACCTTAATACAAAGATACTGTTTACAACTACATATTCAATGCATAATATTCAAGTTGACTTATTCAAGAGAGATGTAAGAGTGTTATCTAATCTTGATACAACCGGCCCCAGATATTATTTTATTATTAATAGACTACAAACATTATATGTGGCATGATAGAGTATTTTAAACCTCCTTTTTAGAACACCATTAATGTATGCGTCTTTGATTGGTCTGAAAGATGCTGTTTGTACATTGTTACAACACGGGGCTAATCCATTATTGAGGGATAGTAATGGTCACCAAGGTACGTACAATATGAACATTTTCCATGAATGCTAGCTGGTACATAATATATTGCATTGATGAAGAGCTTTTCATATTCCAGCTGAAGATTTTGCTCGGATCAGTGGCTATGGTGAAATTGTGAGGATAATTTCTGACACTCCAGTTTTACCCCAATGGGATTATGGTATCTATAACCATACCTCTATTTTTGTATTAAATTATTGTAATTGAATTTAACTTAATGTAGTAATGAATTTAGCTGCTGGTTTGCCAAACAATCATTTAATAAATACTTACTGTACTTACAATTATTTTTGTAGCTGAGGAATATATTGATGATGAGGACTCTCAAGATGTAAGTGATTTTAATTCTTGTTCTTATTCCTGCATTTTGAAAATCACAGTTCCAATTTGGCATTACTTTGCTGATGTAATTATTCCCCCTTTAGGGATCTGTGATTGGTAGTAATGACGGCTCCGATGTTGCTTCAATGTTGTCTCATCCTGATTCAGAACACAGATTCGGTGTAAGCTTGTTTCCTCGATAACTTTTTTATGTGGCACCTGGCACTGCTGATTTTATGCTTTGACTGTTTTAGAGTGTCTACAGCAGTGACAGACGATCATCTTCGGTATGTTGATGCATTTATTAAATTACTAAATTGTTCAGTTATTTTGTGCCCCACCATGACATTTGCGTCTTAATGGCATCATTTCGAAGAATTCTTTACTGCTAAACAATGAACAGGAGAATCATTAAGGCCATTGTAATTACAGTGCTTTTTTCCTTCCATATATAGTAAGCCATCCATCCATTGATTATATATGTTTGGGCACAGCAAAATTGCATCCTACAATAGCACAGCTTGTACTTGTACTGTGTAATTAAAATTTTATCCTTAAAGCAAATATTTCTTTAAATCTTAAGTCAACGTCATTAGGAAGATAATCTTCTATTAATCCAACTTTTCTATGATCTACTCAAAATGTTGACAGGACATTGGCGCCATTACTTTGCATATATGACATAATTAAGTTGCCTTGCATTTTACCAAAAGCTTTTAGTGTATACTTTATGCAGACGTTTTTCTGGGGAATGATATAGCTGGCATTTGAAAAGTTGCATAGCTGCATCTTAAGTTGATCTTAGATGAACTAAAATAGTATTTTTCTCTGCAGCATTCTGTTTCAACATTCATTTCCTCATCATCGCATCCTGGCAGGCTTGAAGCAAATGTTTGTAAATTGGATCAGGTAAAGCAGTTGTTTTTTTGTCTTCATCTTGATTTGGTCTTAGTTGTCCAAATTGCTGCATGAAAACATTGCATCCAACATCTAATATATGAGACAAACTAAACCAATTAACAAATAGGCCATGTGCTGTTGGTTTTGTATAGTCAGTCCAAAAACAACACACAATACATTGACTTTCTGAATGACTTTACTTGATTAATGATAATATGTACCTGCATGGGTGATTTGTTTCTGTATATGTATGCAAGCTTCAGATGATCATCTGTCTTTAAACATGTTTAGGAGTTAGAAAGAGAAAATAACCGATTAAACACTCAACTGCCCACAATGGAAATGTCACACTCAAACAAGGTAAGAATTAAGAAATATAATGTACCGTGATGTGAAAAACATTGCTTCAAACCATTTCATCGCAATCTATGTACTACATAAATTTCTGATTTACCTTGTACACCGACAATGCAAAATAAGAACTTAATAAAAAATTCTATTTTGTTACGTCTAGAACAAAGTAAACAGATTGAAGGAGGACATTAATTATAACAAAATAACTGTTGGACAATCTGGTAAGATTGAAATAAAAAATTAATATAAAACTTTAGTCAATTACATATCAAAGTGATGTCCTTCTGTTCCATTAATTTAAATTCAATTTTTTTTTCAAAGATGATGTGGAAAAAGTACAACAGGAGAATTTTCAGAGGGAAATAAATGCATTAAAAGCAGAAAATGAGCAATTGAAAAATGAGCTGGTAAGATATATTTTAATTACAGACTGTGGATTTTATGCATTATAATTAACTTCTCTGAAATAAGTTATATTAAATCATTCCTACATAGATTGATATTAATGTTGATGACAGTATACCAACTATTCCTATAACAGTTTATCAGGAATTAAAGGTAACTTAATTAATATATAAACCAGTATTATAATTGATTGTTGTAATGTAACTATACAGGCCTAGACAAAATTGGTTGGTACAGGTTTAGGTCACTTACTCATCAGGTGTTCTCTTATGTAAAATAGGAATCGACTGAAGAAGAACTGTCAACTTTGAATGCTAGTTTTTCAAATTTAAAGAAGGAAAATGATAATTTAAAACGTCAGGTATGCATATATAGTGTTTAATAATGGGACCATGCATGCATGTTATGGCAATGCAGGTATATCATTAATGTAATATATAGATGTAATAATGCAATTGAAAATGGTTTGTTTAGATTTTGGAATTGAAACATCAAACACGGGATGAGGCACAAATGAAATCTGAGCAGAAAATTTGTGCTTTGGAGGAACAAGTTTTAAGGCTTCAAAACCAGTTGATGGTATGAAACTACATCATCCTACTTTGTAATTTGATAAACTGCATTGTTAATACACTATATCTGCCAGGTTTTTAAATGCTATATTTGCAAATTCACACAGGAGGCAGATACTGAGCATTCCAAGACAATTAATGTGTATAGATTACATCTACTCAATGCACTACAGGTAATGAAATTAGCCTGGACTAACTTTAGCTAAACCAACTCATTTTAAAACAGAAATCATCAATCTTGCTGTAGGGAGTTATAAGCAAGGATGTTAAAAAAGCATTGGAACTTATTTTGAAAATACGAAATGATGAGCAATTTTGTTGATGATCTGGATCATCGAAGGAAAAGGAATAGAAAAGATGAATAGGTATTCTTTGAATCCCACTTTAATGCCTTTTGTATTTACTGCAGCACACAAACAATTATTTTAGCTTAGAGCAAATCAAAAAATACATAAACAACTTACTTCCATATACATTTGAGCAGCCTACATTGTAGATGGTCTGTCAACCTGGGGCCGGTTGTATCAAGCCCGTTTAGCTTAAACGGTGGTTAAGTTCAAAATAGAAAGCAAGTCTATCGTTTTATTCAACAAGCAAACTAAATGTTTTTAACCTTAATGCAAAGATACTGTTTACAACTACATATTTAGTGCATAATATTCAAGTTAACTCATTCAAGACAGATGTAAGAATGTTATTTAATTTTGACTTATCCACCGTTTAAGCTAAACAGGCTTGATACAACCGGCCCAAGAACACTAGTTCAGTTAGCTAATGTTATTTTACTCAAGGTCTTTTCTCAAGATCTCTGAAATAACACCATTATGTACATATATATATCACAAGGCCTAAAATTCTATATATAAAATGTGTTTTAGCACTTGATTGTAATATAGGACATGTATGTTACATAAGTTTATTTGATATCTAGGATGTTGATAGTGGAGATGACAAACACTTGTTTATATAGCTGTGTTTCTAATGCATTTCATACCCACAATCAACTTCAGTTTCAAGGTAGCCAAATATATACAAAGTTTAAGAGTATAACAGTCACTCAAAGATGTTCACCTAACTACATCATGCAGATATGTCAAAATTAGGGTACATTTTAGAGTCAAGTGTAGAAAATTATTTCAGGAATTTGTCCGTCCTCGACCGAGGTTCCATTATTGTTTCCAGTAGCATATGAAAAATGAAACACAATATTCTCATCCTTTGGTTCAGGTATTTCACAAACAACTTTACGCTGTCCTTTTGTGCCATAATACGAATCAGCACCTTTCAAGGTTGCACTTGCAACATAAATGATGCTTGGGGAGAGTTCTATTGGTTCACTGAACATCACACGGAATATGCTTGGGGTTCCATCGCAACTAAACGCTGTGTCGTTCTCTCCACAAACCAAGCCAGTCTCAGTGTTAATGATTTGCATTTTGACATTGTAATCACTGGGACCATGAATTGCACCATAAAGGCCCAAACCAACAACAAAGATACGCTTGTTTACCGAGAACCGAATCCGATCACTTGTACCACTATAACCCCATCGGTTTTCAACTTTTGAGAATCTCCTGACAGACTTCTCCCGGCCGGTCAGGCAACATCTTGGCTTATCAATGAAATTAACTTTTGGTTTGGGATTCACATGGAAATACAGAAATAAACTGACAATTTCTTTCTCTGTTAAGATACCAGATTGTGCTGGGCCTGTTGCAAAATCTTCCACTGGCATCAATGGGAAACGGATCTGGTACAAAGCCTCAGATAAGACACACCTAGAAATAGAATTAATTTTTCATCTATTTGCAGAGGTTGGGTTTTGGTCGAGGGTACAAAGTCGAGGGTCGATTTTTGTCGGATTTTCGATCATCGATTTTTGTCGGATTTTCGATCATCGATTTTTGTCGGATTTTCGATCATCGATTTTTGTCGGATTTTCGATCATCGATTGTGATTATTAATTTCAAATGTCAACAGTTCTCTAAGTCGTAACCACTAAAATTTAGACGTGAATCCTTGCAAAGAGCTCCCTTCCATACCAGAATATATTAATGATTGTAATACACGAGAGATCTGTATTATTTACCTTAGATTTGCTGGCGTTTTGTTCAATTCCTTTCGCTCGCATTCTTGTTTTGCCCATCGCACTGCGTGTTGAAACAACTGGCTTTCTTTCAGTCCTAGTGTGTCACGTTTTAAAACAGCTAACAATGTATTGTAATCAATATCCGTAAAACCTTCGGCATTAAAACTTTCAAACGTATTCTTATCAATACATTCCAAACATCTAGTTGCTAACTGTGACTCGTCAAATAATCTCGCCTGTGTCAACAGCATGAATGCATTATCAGGACGAAGGTTTTTCTTTAAAAAATCAACGCAAGCATCTTCCATAATCGGCACTACGTATTTTTTAGCTGCATATAATGTAGTCATGACAGTTTCTGGGCCGATTTGGATCTCGTCTGTATATAAGAATTTTAGGAGAGCAAGAAAAGCTGATGATTCTACATCAGGCAGTTCTACATCATCATTTGGGCTTGCTATACCACCATTGAACATTGCATCAAAGACAGCGCTTCCCATTGAGAGGACAAACCGATGTGCAGGAATACGTCGTCTTTGCGAACCCTTGCCAACGATAAAATGAACATCACAGAGTATTTCATTATTGAACAAAAACTTTACTCTATCGTAGACATTAGTTTTTCCTGCTTGCCAATTGTACGGTTGTGTAGACATACTGTTTCTTGCGATTGTTTGATACGCGACATATTGATTTTCCGTAATGGAAATATCGAATCAAACTAATCTTTCTGGGTTATAAGCCCATGTTACGGGTCACGGAATATATAATTAGAATCGCGGAAATATATAACACAGTGTTTCCAGTTTTCTGTGTTTCCATGTTTCTATGTTTCTTATTTCTATGGTTCTAGTTTCTATGTTTCTATGTTTCTACGTTTCTGTGTTTCTATGTTTCTGTGTTTCTATGTTTCCAGGTTTCTACGTTTCTGTGTTTCTATGTTTCTGTGTTTCTGTGTTTCTGTGTTTCTGTGTTTCTGTGTTTCTGTGTTTCTGTGTTTCTGTGTTTCTGTGTTTCTGTGTTTCTACGTTTCTACGTTTCTACGTTTCTGTGTTTCTGTGTTTCTGTGTTTCTGTGTTTCTGTGTTTCTGTGTTTCTGTGTTTCTGTGTTTCTACATTTCTACGTTTCTGTGTTTCTATGTTTCTACATTTCTATGTTTCTGTGTTTCCATGTTTCTATGTTTCTGTGTTTCTGTGTTTCTATGTTTCTATGTTTCTATGTTTCTATGTTTCTATGTTTCTATGTTTCTATGTTTCTATGTTTCTATGTTTCTATGTTTCTATGTTTCTATGTTTCTATGTTTCTGTGTTTCTACATTTCTACGTTTCTGTGTTTCTATGTTTCTACATTTCTATGTTTCTGTGTTTCCATGTTTCTATGTTTCTGTGTTTCTGTGTTTCTGTGTTTCTGTGTTTCTGTGTTTCTGTGTTTCTGTGTTTCTACGTTTCTACGTTTCTACGTTTCTGTTCTGTGTTTCTACATTTCTATGTTTCTGTGTTTCTGTGTTTCTGTGTTTCTATGTTTCTATGTTTCTACGTTTCTGTGTTTCTATGTTTCTGTGTTTCTATGTTTCCAGGTTTCTACGTTTCTGTGTTTCTATGTTTCTGTGTTTCTGTGTTTCTGTGTTTCTGTGTTTCTGTGTTTCTGTGTTTCTGTGTTTCTGTGTTTCTGTGTTTCTGTGTTTCTACGTTTCTACGTTTCTGTGTTTCTACGTTTCTACGTTTCTACGTTTCTGTGTTTCTGTGTTTCTACATTTCTATGTTTCTGTGTTTCTGTGTTTCTGTGTTTCTGTGTTTCTGTGTTTCTGTGTTTCTACGTTTCTACGTTACTACGTTTCTGTGTTTCTGTGTTTCCATGTTTCTGTGTTTCTGTGTTTCTGTGTTTCTACATTTCTACGTTTCTATGTTTCTATGTTTCTATGTTTCTATGTTTCTATGTTTCTATGTTTCTATGTTTCTATGTTTCTATGTTTCTATGTTTCTATGTTTCTATGTTTCTATGTTTCTATGTTTCTATGTTTCTATGTTTCTGTGTTTCTACATTTCTATGTTTCTACGTTTCTGTGTTTCTGTGTTTCTGTGTTTCTACGTTTCTACGTTTCTGTGTTTCTGTGTTTCCATCATTTCTGTGTTTCTACATTTCTACGTTTCTACGTTTCTACGTTTCTGTGTTTCTACGTTTCTGTGTTTCTGTGTTTCTATGTTTCTCTGTTTCTATGTTTCTATGTTTCTGTGTTTCTACATTTCTACGTTTCTGTGTTTCTACATTTCTATGTTTCTACGTTTCTGTGTTTCTATGTTTCTGTGTTTCTACATTTCTATGTTTCTGTGTTTCTATGTTTCTGTGTTTCTACATTTCTACGTTTCTACGTTTCTGTGTTTCTGTGTTTCTACATTTCTGTGTTTCTGTGTTTCTGTGTTTCTGTGTTTCTGTGTTTCTGTGTTTCTGTGTTTCCATGTTTCTACGTTTCTGTGTTTCTGTGTTTCCATGTTTCTGTGTTTCTGTGTTTCTACATTTCTACGTTTCTGTGTTTCTATGTTTCTATGTTTCTGTGTTTCTACATTTCTATGTTTCTACGTTTCTGTGTTCCTGTGTTTCTATGTTTCTGTGTTTCTGTGTTTCTATGTTTCTATGTTTCTATGTTTCTATGTTTCTATGTTTCTATGTTTCTATGTTTCTATGTTTCTATGTTTCTATGTTTCTATGTTTCTATGTTTCTATGTTTCTATGTTTCTATGTTTCTATGTTTCTATGTTTCTATGTTTCTGTGTTTCTACATTTCTATGTTTCTACGTTTCTGTGTTTCTGTGTTTCTGTGTTTCTGTGTTTCTGTGTTTCTGTGTTTCTGTGTTTCTGTGTTTCTGTGTTTCTGTGTTTCTACATTTCTATGTTTCTACGTTTCTGTGTTTCTGTGTTTCTGTGTTTCTGTGTTTCTGTGTTTCTATGTTTCTACGTTTCTGTGTTTCTACATTTCTACGTTTCTACGTTTCTGTGTTTCTACATTTCTATGTTTCTATGTTTCTATGTTTCTATGTTTCTGTGTTTCTATGTTTCTGTGTTTCTACATTTCTACGTTTCTACGTTTCTGTGTTTCTACATTTCTATGTTTCTATGTTTCTGTGTTTCTGTGTTTCTGTGTTTCTGTGTTTCTGTGTTTCTGTGTTTGTATGTTTCTATGTTTCTATGTTTCTGTGTTTCTACATTTCTATGTTTCTGTGTTTCCATGTTTCTATGTTTCTGTGTTTCTGTGTTTCTATGTTTCTATGTTTCTATGTTTCTATGTTTCTATGTTTCCATGTTTCTATGTTTCTGTGTTTCTGTGTTTCTGTGTTTCTGTGTTTCTGTGTTTCTATGTTTCCATGTTTCTATGTTTCTGTGTTTCTATGTTTCTGTGTTTCTGTGTTTCTGTGTTTCTGTGTTTCTGTGTTTCTGTGTTTCTGTGTTTCTGTGTTTCTGTTTTCTACGTTTCTACGTTTCTGTGTTTCTGTGTTTCTGTGTTTCTGTGTTTCTGTGTTTCCATGTTTCTGTGTTTCTACATTTCTACGTTTCTACGTTTCTACGTTTCTACGTTTCTGTGTTTCTACGTTTCTGTGTTTCTGTGTTTCTATGTTTCTCTGTTTCTATGTTTCTACGTTTTTGTGTTTCTAGATTTCTATGTTTCTATATTTCTATGTTTCTGTGTTTTTGTTATTCGATGTTTCTATCTTTTGGGTTGTCTGGCGTCAGTACAAGTAAAATATCATAGTGCCACAAAGGGTGTTACAGTGTTGATGAGATTTATATTTCCAAGTGCTTGTTTTGCAATTTGATTTGTTGCTGACGTGGCAAAATTTTCCCCCTATTGTACGCGGGTAGTAGGCGTAGTAAGTCGTCTAGTTGCATTCCGACTAACAAGTAAAATGTATTTGTAAAATACCAAATTGGTGTTACAGGGTTAATGTACGACACTGACTGCGACGGTGTAAATACAACCAGTAATTTTGTAGAAAACTAACAAATATTTTTAATTTAACATAATAGGATTCTTACAAGCGGAAAGCTCGACAAACCGCCATCACGCATTAGGTGATTATAGTGTAGCCGAGGTAGCTTTACCATTTTCAATAATCACTGGTTGTATTTACACTAAATAGATATAACGATATTGTTTTAGTTAATATTTCTTAGTATATATTTACTAACTAAAGTTACTTCTTGTTTAAATTTTTCCGAATTTGTTCCAGAGTTTTATCAAACAAGGGCAAATTACACAAAAAATCGTGTTGTGTAACCAGTCCAATTAATTTGGTGTAAATCTTCTTAACGTCACTGCTATAATCATTAGAAATATTTCCATTTAGTCCTTTCAATGTAACATAAATAATCATTACTATTAAAAACTCTAGGCGATTGAACGGTTCTTCAATTTGGGAGTTTGTGCGTTCCTCGTAGAAAATGCGAGAGCTTTTGAATGGCGATGATTGAATTTGTTGTTTTTTTCGATTGCCTGATTTTCGCTTTCCCTTGACATTTTCAGAACTGATTACTCTGCAACTACCATTTTCCCCACAATGACCTTTGCATTTACACTTGTGCCAGCAACTCCCATAACGTGGTATGCACTTGCATCGGCTCTTATAGGCGCATTTTTTCCCAGGTCCATTCATCTTTGACCTGCCGGCGTTTATTCCACACCGACACGCTCCCCTATTTGAATTATCTGTCTTTTCTTTGTTTAATAAAACGCGGCCATTATCGTGGATTTCATTATTGTTCTCCTCAGCGTGTTGGTTTTTATGAACTAAGGCATCATAATGACCTGGTCCACCATGGTTAAATGTTAACAATATTGCTTCTCCATTCCCAATAGACGAACGAGGGTATATTTCATAAAATGGAACAAGATTTTGCGTTGATAGCACTAGTATCGGTATCTGCAAGACGTTGGACAAACCAAGTGGCATCAGGTCCCCGATAGTGGAAGCGAATACACCCGAATTTAAAAAAGCATGTGCTTGTTGCTGAAAGTCGACGTCCTCACCCACAAATTGCTGGTATTCTTCAGTGAAAGGTCCTGTCCACTCTGCGACAAGATGGCTTCGCAAAATATCACTTATTGCGGGAACAGAGACTGCTGATGAGATCCCCAAAGTATACAAATGCTCTCTAACATGCGTCTGCAAATCACATCTACTCAATAACTGCGAAACTTGAAATGCGACTGAATTAAAAAAGCAGTTCCCATCTCCTGCAATTCTGACGACTTCTAGACCCCACTGGCTTGCGATGGAGTTAATTTCTTGCTCGATGGTTTCCACAGAGCTGTCTTGTTGTACTTGTTTCGTGGTGAGAAGATGACGTGGCACCTCTGTTGGCAAGGTACGTGCATAGATTTTTTTCGCTTTCCAACTATCTCCCTGATAGATTCGGATGATCTCCAAAATGATAGCCCTTGCTTTAAGTACTCCAATGTGTCGTACTCTTCCTTCTCAGATCTTTCCGAGTAGTCATGTTCGGCCACAATCCATTTACATTTGATATTCCTTTGCAAAATGGAAATGCCATCCAAAATTTCTTCTACTTCCTTACGCGAATAACTTTCAAGTCCCTTAACCTTGCGTGCTGGTCGTTGATTGTTTTCGGATCTCTCTATCTCTTCCAGACACCTTTCTACTCCAAAATATTCTAATTTTTGTCCATATTCAGTTATCAGAATGTGTTCATTCTTTTGAGTTTTTGTCACTTGGATAGATGACATTTCTTTCTCGTTTTCTTGGGCCAACCTGTACAACATTCTAAACATTTTCGTATATAACAATGGAAGCCCTATGCGGTTGGTTGCAACAATTTTCTTTAAATCCCTATGAAGCCTTTCATTTTTGTTTGTTCCACACCCAACAGGTATGTCCGACAAACAACCCTTATTTATGTGAACCTGAATGTTTTTTATTTCCTTCAACATTTCTTTAGTAAGAACACTCAATCCAGCTGCATTTTTTACAGATTCCCATTTATTGCTAAATTTTTCTAAGTTTTTCGAAATAACGTCAGGCGAAGGCGAAGGCCTAGACCTTTTTTTCCCGATGTCTCCTGGTTGACGGAAAACTAAGCCATATTCTTTAGCCATGCCAGACGAGTATTTCGAACACTTTGGTATTTTACGCACTAATCTTTGCACTGCGTGGAATATGTCTAGCTTAATGGGTACACCGGGAAAATGCTTGCTTAAAAATGATGTCCATTTGCAACAGTTATCGAGGAATATTCCTTCTAAAATGTTATTTTGTGTCAGAAATCTTTTCGAAAGTTGTTGAAACAAATTTTCAAGCTCAGCTGTTCCTTCCGTTTTAGTAAATTTCCACTGGATAACTGTGCCTTTTTCATTTAATACGCAAAATAGGCTTTGAAATAATTTTACCCACTTATTATCACTTTCGCGTAAATATCCGATATTCGAAGTTGCTTTAAATGTGTGATCGCAACTAATCCATCTTGCAGGAATTGTTGAAAAAAAATGCCGATAAAATACTTCTTCTGACTTAAATCTGGAAATGATTGCACCCCCAACTAGCGTATGTCCTACGCATGGTAGGTCCATTTGTTCGAACGTTGGGAAATTTTGACTTACTTCTTTTGTTAGGCCAATGTTTATAGCAATGTTATGATCACGGTAATAACGTTGCGCTCGTTCATAAAATGCTTTTTTGTAACATCGCTGTATAATTTCGCAGATCTGATTAGAGCTAAGACCTGCATCAAGTAGCTCTTCCAGATAATCGACAAGTCGATTTGTGAAACCTGACTTATGACTTAAAGTGAATGGTACATTATAGTTATTCACTTGTTTTACGACGTCCACATCTATGCTATTTATTTCAGTATGGCCTAGATCACATGAGTACTGCTTGTATACCAGTAATACGGGAGAGGTAAGGCCAAATATGATACGCGGATTTAGTCTTTGCAGTCGCCCATTTTTCCAAACTCCTGTGTTAACTAGGTGACCCTTTCGATTATTTTCACACATTTTATCGTCTGTTTCACACTTAGGACAAAGTATTGTATTTCCTTCAAGTAAAGCATTAAATTGGCACAGAGGGTCAAAAAGAATGTACGGAAGGACACAATACGACTTTGGATCATTTACCCACGTTTCATCCAAACTTGGAAATATATCGTACCTGATATCAGGGGGTTCCATAGTATGCTCCGTATGGTATTTAAGATCAGCAGCTTTGGTTGCAGACTCGATGCATTTTTTGACATATCCATTGATATCGTACCCCACAGTTAACGTAGGCTTCGCTATTGACAATAGAACGATAATAAGTGAACAAAAATAGAACGCTTTCATCCTGATCGTTGTGTTTTCATTATACATGAATAACCATTTTTATCGTTTTTATATCATCTATTTATGCTGCATATACGGAAATGGGAATAATCTGGTTAAATTAAAGATTCCATTGGCGTCGACACACAAATTGCTGCTGGCCATTGACCACCTTTTTTTATATTGCATTTGCTCCATTACCTGTCGGTCTTTTAGATAGGGCACCAAGTTCTCATATCAGAGTTGTAATTATCGTCGGCAAGGCGTGTCTCCTTGGGGGTACACCTTGCCATAACTGAGTCTATTTATAAAATCACATTATATAAATTTCGTATTTTCTTCGTAAATATTTTGTATTAGTTAATGTGATTTATTTACGTATAGAAATATTGCAAGCCATGGATTTTGCATAGCCCTCACCGCAGCTCAGTTTTCTGAGCATCAATACTGACACATTAAATCTCACACAATTTTAGGATAATTTTGGCTGGAAGTAATGGTTTCCCAGCCGGTTTATTTCCGTCAAACAAGATGATATTTATATGAATACATTCCAACAAAATTCCAAATATTCATGCTCAGAAAAGGGTGGAGGTGAATTACCGCCAGCACCTGTACAAGTACGCCTGAAGTAAAATAGTTAATTGAGATATTCTATAATTGTCAATTGAGGTCCTCTATGTATCAGCTATTGCAAATCATGCAATTTGCATAATTGCTAGAGGAGGAGGTGGGTTGAACTTTAAACGAGCTCTATTTTCTGCGATGTCACGCTTACACTGACCGATTGTGTTTTGGGTATTCGGTCTTGTTAGTTTTCAAATTGCTGCTGGCCATTAACCACCTTTTTTTATATTGCATTCGCTCCATTACCTGTCGGTCTTTTAGATAGGGCACCAAGTTCTCATACCAGAGTTGTAATTATCGTCGGCAAGGCGTGTCTCCTTGGGGGTACACCTTGCCATAACTGAGTCTATTTATAAAATCACATTATATAAATTTCGTATTTTCTTCGTAAATATTTTGTATTAGTTAATGTGATTTATTTACGTATAGAAATATTGCAAGCCATGGATTTTGCATAGCCCTCACCGCAGCTCAGTTTTCTGAGCATCAATACTGACACATTAAATCTCACACAATTTTAGGATAATTTTGGCTGGAAGTAATGGTTTCCTAGCCGGTTTATTTCCGTCAAACAAGATGATATTCATATGAATACATTCCAACAAAATTCCAAATATTCATGCTCAGAAAAGGGTGGAGGTGAATTACCGCCAGCACCTGTACAAGTACGCCTGAAGTAAAATAGTTAATTGAGATATTCTATAATTGTCAATTGAGGTCCTCTATGTATCAGCTATTGCAAATCATGCAATTTGCATAATTGCTAGTGGAGGAGGTGGGTTGAACTTTAAACGAGCTCTATTTTCTGCGATGTCACGCTTACACTGACCGATTGTGTTTTGGGTATTCGGTCTTGTTAGTTTTCAAATTGCTGCTGGCCATTAACCACCTTTTTTTATATTGCATTCGCTCCATTACCTGTCGGTCTTTTAGATAGGGCACCAAGTTCTCATACCAGAGTTGTAATTATCGTCGGCAAGGCGTGTCTCCTTGGGGGTACACCTTGCCATAACTGAGTCTATTTATAAAATCACATAAATTTCGTATTTTCTTCGTAAATATTTTGTTTTATATCATAGTAAGCGCACACGTATTTCGTGGTTTTAATGCAAGTGCACAATTAAGTACAAACGGTGCGATGGAGTTTGACAAATGAAGGTTTTCGAAAGAAACACAGCATTGCAAGTTATTAGATTCGATAAAATACTACACTAATCATTATAAAATATGTAGTAATCGTTATATCATTATGTAGGAGAACGGTGATCAGGAAAATTTCCACAGACGATATTCGAATGCAACTAGACTAAATTTGCATGATGCGCGCATTCAAGCTCCCCAGAAATATAACACGATTTTTGAATTGGCGTTCATGATTTTACAAAATTAATCCGCCATAATCTAAAAGATCTATAAGAGGATTAGTCGAGGACGTGCGAACACACACCTTTTAATAATTGCTAATTGAATAATACAGTTTCGAAATAATGCAGACAAAATTTGACAGCTCTCACTGTTATAAAACCCGCGCCATTTGCAGTATCCTTCAATTGTACACTTCGAAAGGTAAGGATATGTCAGGCAACTTTTCTACATTAATGTCCAGTAAAATGTGTAGTTTTCGCAGCTTCTAAACCTTATTCAACATTCTTCTGTTTTATAGTTTGGTTGACTTGTATGTTTGTAAAAGCTACGCTCCTTTTCTAATCGCTTGTAAAGAGGTAAGGTTCTAAAGTTAGTACCTATAAATAGCAGCTCGAACAACATAAATTTTAGGCTAGCTATATAATGTATATGCACCATTTTAAATTTGCGGTCGGGCCCTAAAAAAAAATTCCGGACATACAATAAATTTGGAAAAGAGACTTTGTTATATGTTATTGTAGTTTCCGCACCATTAAAAGACTGAACATCGGCGAGAATTATGACCGAGCTTTTAGAATAGTGATTAAAAGTTTAACTCCGTATAACCAAAGGACACAAAATTGTTGTAAAACGTTCGTCAACTACTAGATTTGACTTCTGGGAGTCGGTCACTGTGATTACTATATAATAGCGAATATTTTTATTGTAGATTTTTATGATGTCTTCGAGAAGAACGATATTTCCAATTACCACGCCCGCTGTGAATGAATGCCAGCTCGCGAACGCCATCAAGATGGCTCGGGCGATTAAATTCCCACTGGAAGTTTTCCCGGAGCCAATAACTGAATGGCTGATGGCATTGGCATTTTCCGTGAACACACGGCCAGAATTCATATTGATTGCGGCTATTTCGGTTGTGTCCACTTTGATGGGTCCGAAAACTAAATTAAAGATTCGGAACCGTTATCGGGAGCCGTGCAATCTGTTTACCGTGTGTTTGAGTGAACCTGGGGCCGGAAAATCGCAAGCGTTTGAGATTGCTGTGGAGAGTCCAATCCGCGCGTTGAAGGAGCCAGCTCATTCGATGGTCATCCATGACTTCACGCGGAAAGGACTCTTCCAGCACCTCGTCTCTCACGATGGTAGAGCTCTATTGGCTCATTCTGAAATGAGTTCGTTTTACGAATTCATTTTGAAGAAGCAACAAGAGGGCTCAGGTGAGAGACAGTTATTTTGCAGGCTTTACGATGGCATTGCTGAATGGGCACTAACAAGTGCGTGCACGAATAACAGCAGTTCCGCTGGTAAAGTCGAGAAACGGGAGCGGCGTGAGGTCCTTCTAGAAAGCACTTTGGCCCTTGGTGGGTTCACTCAGCCCGAACCATTTCTGCAGCTGTTTAAACCCCTAGCCAAAACCAAGGATGGGTTTCTTGATAGAATTTTGATATGTTCAATAAAACCTCGCTTGTTACTCGAAGAAGAAGTGGAACAATGGTGTGAAAAACTGGAAGAATACACTACACAAGAGTTCTCCGGTGAGTCGCCTATGTATGTATGCATTTATGCCGTGCCGGTGTATGTATGTTTTTATGCATATAGGTATGTTGTATGTATGTAAACTTTACTCGAAATAACCAACAATTTTTTTTTCAGGCGTATATAAGACAATATTCGACAAGCATGAGAACGGTGTCGAGTATTGTTACTCACCTGAGGCAAAAGAGAAGTATACTGAGTACGCCAATAATCTCTCCAAGAATATGAATGCCCAGTGGGATGAAGAAAGCATTTGTACGGAGAACTTTTCCAAGGACAAAAAAAATTTTATAAGGTATAATAACTATTATGCAGGCAATGCGGTATTGAACACTCGAATACGATATTTAAAATACCATTCTATTACCGGAACACCTTAAAATTGCGGAACCAATTTAGATGAAACAGCGCTCGTGGGACATCTTCAGTTGATGAAATAAAGCTAAAAGCATCATTATTATTAGAAAAAAGCCAATCAGGGCGTAACCTGTATGGATATATTAATTTCAAGCCTCATCATTATTAACATTAACCATCCAATTTAAGCCCAATTTTGAAACGTATATTTTCTAGGATATCATGCGTTCTCCACGTCCTCTTGTCTGTCCTCAGTCATTTTATTGACAATGAGAAAGACGGCGAAGAATGTGATATTGAAAAGGAGATTCCGCGAAACATATTAAGTATTGCAGAGGCAGTCATGGAATATTTTGGAGATCAGCGAAAGGCCTTTATGACGGTATGTATATATATATATATATATATATATATATATATATATATATATATATATATATATATATATATATATATATATTTTTTTTTTTTTTCTATCTTCTAGTTGATAAAACCTGTTTCCAAGGAAAACTCCCGTTCATCATCAACAATTCCGGATGATACAGGATCATCGTCTTCCAGCGAAATCATAAATGCATTCGGGCAGTGGTTTGTGGGCAGGTGTAAAGACTATTCCGAAGAATGTGTAAGTATCCGTTCGATGCATGTTTCTGATACATGAATTTTCGAAGAATGAACTTAGATTGTGATCCGGTATCTGCCCAATAGTCGGTTACATGTGACTATAGGAAAAATAAAACTCTTTTATGATAAATTGATAATTTCATGCAGTCATTTTCAAAACAGTACTTCATTTAAACATCAATAGTTCAAAATTGCACGAATTAATACAAATATTTCAGTAATGAAAATTAACTTTTGTTAAAAAATGTTAACCATTTAGTAAATTCAGCAAAAGATTGATGAGCTTCTTTCTTATCTTTAGATCAGTAAATTTGCCAGAGAAAAGAAAAAGGCGGGTGATAAGGAGCCTAGCAGTATCGCTATACGGATAGAAAGCATTCCGGACGATGGTGGTCAGCCAATCATAGTAGACAAAAGCGAACTAAAAAAAGCAGTCGTGAAAGAAGGAGGGCAGGATCGAGACACATCTTATTTCTTAAATCAGGACGGAAAAAAACAAAAGGCTGGTTGTTTGTCAATTCCATTGGCATCGTTCACAGCACCCCTGAAGCACCAGGTGTTACAAGGTTGGTTTACGACGGAGTTGTATAAGTTAAAAAAAATATATAACACATATATATTATATGTTCAAATTGATTTCTAATTCAAGTTGGTATTTTAAAGTACGTTTAAAAACACAAGAAACTCAGTGTTTCATGCACTCAAGATATCCCAATATCTATTGTTTTCACAATGTATTCGCATGCTCGTTGCCATTCGTGTGGAAACAAACAAATTAGAACATTCTAAATGATTTGTTACAGTTCTCAAAGGTCTGAAGCTTGACACATTGCCACAAGAAATTGGTTCCGGTGACAAGAAAGCGGAGGAATGTAAGCAACATAAATCCCATACTGCAATTATTCCCTGTACAAAATCTATTTTGACAAAAATTTTTAAATTGCTGCAAAATATGAAAGGGAACAATGACCTTAAATCGTTGTCATGTATATTTATTAAAGGTTTGTCTGATGAAGATGAAAATGAAGGAACTGCAACTGACATGAGTGAGCATGACACAGGTAACCGATCAAAAATCTAGTATTTGTATCATAAAACCGTATATAAAACATAGTTCTATAATACTAAATGCATGAATGTTTTCACGCTTTGTTGAGTGCCATTTTCTGACGTGTGTGTTGGGGTGTATTTCATTTTGAAAGAGATATTTTTCGTATTTTATTTAAAAGTTTTCCTGCTTCGATTATTTACTGTAGTGGGCAGACAAACTCAAATGTCTATTGGATCCATTGAAGACGAAAATAAAGAAACAGAAAAGACGATAGATATGAGTGAGCATGACACAGGTAACCGATCAAAAATCTAGTATTTGTATCATAAAACTGTATAATAAAACAATAGTTCTATATATACTAAATGCATGAATGTTTTCACGCTTTGTTGAGTGCCATTTCCTGACGTGTGTGTTGGGGGTGTATTTCATTTTGATAATACGTGTCTGTCGTGTCATCAATGCAATGTCGGATGCTTCAAGAGATATTATTCGTATTTTATTTTAAAGTTTTCCTGCTTCGATTATTTACTGTAGTGGGCAGACAAACTCAAATGTCAATTGGATCCATTGAAGACGAAAATAAAGAAACAGAAACGACGATAGATATGAGTGAGCATGACACAGGTAACCGATTGGAAATCTAGTATTGTATCATAAAACCGTATAATAAAACTATAGTTCTATATATACTAAATGCATGAATGTTTTCACGCTTTGTTGAGTGCCATTTTCTGACGTGTGTGTTGGGGATGTATTTCATTTTGAAAATACGTGTCTGTCGTGTCATCAATGCAATGTCGGATGCTTCAAAAGATATTATTCGTATTTTACTTAAAAGTTTTCCTGCTTCGATTATTTACTGTAGTGTGCAGACAAACACAAATGTCAACTGGATCCAATGAAGACGAAAATGAAGAAACTGAAACGACGATAGATATGAGTGAAAATGACAGGGGTAACCGATCGGAAATCTAATATTTATATACCAATCGTTATAAATCTTCTTTTTCTAAACTAAAAATATCATATATTTTAGGTAAATCGGACCGATCAAAACGAGAGATGAAAAAATTAACAGACGCCTTGTCGAAGAATGACAGGCCAAGCAAACGCAAAAGACGAAAAAATGCCAAATGACATTTTACTTTTTTTTATTATAACTCATTGTTAAGATTGTTAATTAATTGTTACGGCTGTATTATTAGACAATTACCTATAATGGGCAGAGTGTTTATGTAATTATGCCTTTATCAGGGAAAAATCAAATGTAAAAAACATTTATTAAATATAAACTTATCTGGCAGATCGATGATCATCTAAATCAGACTAAAGTAGCCGTAACGGTTTTGAAGAATAAAATGTTTCAAGAAAAGAATAAGTGAAAACGAACACAGAAACACCGAAACACAGAAACATAGAAACATAGAAACACAGAAACATGGAAACATGGAAACACAGAAACATAGAAACACAGAAACATAGAAACATAGAAACACAGAAACACAGAAACATAGAAACATAGAAACGCAGAAACAGAAACACAGAAACATGCAGAAACATAGAAATGTAGAAACACAGAAACGTAGAAACGTAGAAATGTAGAAACACAGAAACATAGAAACATAGAAACATAGAAACATAGAAACATAGAAACATAGAAACAAGAAACATAGAAATAGAAACATAGAAACATAGAAACATAGAAACATAGAAACATAGAAACATAGAAACATAGAAACACAGAAACGTAGAAATGTAGAAACACAGAAACATGGAAACACAGAAACATAGAAATGTAGAAACACAGAAACGTAGAAATGTAGAAACACAGAAACATAGAAACATAGAAACAGAGAAACACAGAAACGTAGAAACACAGAAACGTAGAAACGTAGAAACGTAGAAATGTAGAAACACAGAAACATGGAAACACAGAAACACAGAAACGTAGAAACGTAGAAACACAGAAACACAGAAACACAGAAACACAGAAACGTAGAAACATAGAAATGTAGAAACACAGAAACATAGAAACATAGAAACATAGAAACATAGAAACATAGAAACATAGAAACATAGAAACATAGAAACATAGAAACATAGAAACATAGAAACATAGAAACATAGAAACATAGAAACATAGAAACATAGAAACATAGAAACATAGAAACATAGAAACATAGAAACATAGAAACATAGAAACATAGAAACATAGAAACATAGAAACAGAGAAACATAGAAACATAGAAACATAGAAACATAGAAACATAGAAACATAGAAACATAGAAACATAGAAACACAGAAACAAAGGTAGAAACACAGAAACACAGAAACATGAAACACAGAAACACAGAAACGTAGAAACATAGAAACACAGAAACACAGAAACACAGAAACACAGAACACAGAAACAGAAACACAGAAACACAGAAACACAGAAATAGAAACATAGAAACATAGAAACATAGAAACACAGAAACACAGAAACAAGAAACATAGAAATGTAGAAACACAGAAACACAGAAGACATAGCAGAAACACAGGAAACATAGAAACATGGAAACATAGAAACACAGAAACGTAGAAACATAGAAATGTAGAACACAGAAACGTAGAAATGTAGAACACAGAAACATAGAAACATAGAAACAGAGAAACATAGAAACACAGAAACATGGAAACACAGAAACACAGAAACGTAGAAACATAGAAAAACAGAAACACAGAAACACAGAAACACAGAAACACAGAAACACAGAAACACAGAAACACAGAAATATAGAAACATAGAAACATAGAAACACAGAAACACAGAAACATAGAAACATAGAAATGTAGAAACACAGAAACACAGAAACGTAGAAACGTAGAAACATAGAAACAAAGAAACACAGAAACATAGAAACATGGAAACATAGAAACATAGAAACACAGAAGTAGAAACATAGAAATGTAGAAACACAGAAACGTAGAAATGTAGAAACACAGAAACATAGAAACACAGAAACACAGAAACGTAGAAACATAGAAAACAGAAACACAGAAACACAGAAACACAGAAACACAGAAAACAGAAACACAGAAA
>NW_021163727.1:0-25812 GCF_004324835.1 Dendronephthya gigantea | reverse complement strand
TTTCTTTCTTTCTTCAAATGTATATGGCCGGATGCTTAACACACTGAAGAATTATGAAATTTCAAACGCTGTGGGAACCGTGGCGGTAAAAAATACGAAGATATTTATGAGTTATATCGGTAGCTATATCACAACTAAAGACATTTCCAACTCCGAACTTTGCATCGTCCAAAAGGAAAGTGGTGTATTTGACCAGATTGTAGAGCATGTTTACCGATATTACTATGCTTTATATAGCCGAATCATTCAAATTGGACTTGTATATAAATCGCACTCAGGAACCTCGAGGATTGCAAGTGAGTGAATATTTTTGTTATAACTCTTCCTTTCTGAGCGATTTACAGAATTCGAACTCCGAACCAAGAAAAAAACACACATAGGAAGCGTAATTTAAAGTTTTGTGATTAAGCCATATTGTTTCGCATGAAATTTGGCCGCCATGTTTGTTTTTATCCGAATGCAAGACGCCATCTTGTCCCAAATTTCTGGTAATGTACTATACGCATAAAAACACTCCGCCCCCCGGAGTTTACACTATGACTGATTGACTGTCTGACTGTCTGATGTGAATTTTCGCCACTCACCACAATACTGCAAAGTTTCACAGAAACTTTGCACTAAAAAGAGTAAAACTTGATTAAGCTTCCTAGTTAACTATTGTCAACGGTCAAAAACGCATATAAAGGAATTTCAGAGAGTCGGAAATCTAAATATTTTCGGTTAATTGTGCAGCCAGCCCCCCGAATTCCCCAAGAAGGCAAGAGCAAAATCTGTTTATCATTGTTTAGTTCTATTATCTTATATGCATGGAAAGTAAATCATTAAACTATTGAAAGTAGATGGTTGAAAATAATTTCTTGATAACGAACGCTTACAATATTCTCTCCAACAATCCAATGTCAGCAAACCCAGGCGTCGAAACTCGACTAAATGTGAACATAAACAAAAACAAAATATATACATATGGTGCATTAAAACGATAGTAAAGGATCAACACAGTTCAGAATTTGCTGTCGATATGACATACACACGTAAAAATAACACATCTTGTAACAAATCTGATAAAGGCAGCTTATACCACACCCGCTTACCTTCAAAATCATAAAAATTCTGTGATGTTCTTGAATATAAAATATCACACGAACGCGTGTGAGATATTGCTTCTCTATATGCGATTGCAAACCATTTAGAAGGCGACTAAAATAACGAAGGAATCTTCTGTTTATAAAGTCACAAAAGACTTTCTTCTTTATATTAGGAATTTCGTTACGAGATTGCACATGCCATATAGCTTTCTCAAAGAGCAATGCATTTACAGATTTGAGCTAATAGTTATGAAAGAGGAGAACTCCCAAGTTGAAAATGCTGAGGTTAAATCCAGGTTATACTGAACAACGGGCAGTTTAGAGCGATTGAAAAACACTATCCGTTGGATAACGCTATTCAACTTTCCTACAACCGACCTCAGATGCATGAGATCCATGTAAATAGATCGGGGCCTTGTTGTATGAAGGCTGGGTAGCGTTATAAATGAAGGAGTGACTTTTTCAAGCGTTATAAAAATGTCCGAAAAGCAGTGAAACTACAGATTTTCAGTGAACAATTAAAAGCGAATCCTCAATTTTGGAATACTAAGGTTAACCCACGTTATACCAAACAATAGCCAATTTTTGAGCGTTTGAAAAACATCATCCGGTGGATCGTGATCTATCCAGCTTTCGTACGACCGGCCCCAGTGATCAGAGGCATTTGATAAAGAATAAGAAGTTTGCTAAACGGTTAGATGGGCTGGAGGAATTTTTTGCTGGTGCTAGTTGTTACGTTAGCAGCAGGGACCGGTTGTATATCACGCCCGTTTAGCTTAAGATAAGTAAAATTTAAATAACACCATACAATCATGGACAAAACCTGTTAATAACACTGTTGGTGAAGTATAATTTTCATTTCATTCCGATTAACTTACTTGTTTCATGGATATTCTCCCCCCATCCCCTTGGCAATGTTGGGTTTAGCATGCAAGCAAAGGCAACGTGACAAGATATCCAACATTGAATATATATAGTTGTAAACAGTATCTTTGTATTAAGGTTAGTTTGCTTGTTGAATAAAACGATAGACTTGTTTTCTATACTAAACAGGCTTGATACAACCGACCCCTGATGTTTTATATGCGTTCTTAGAGCAAAATCGCATTGATTTCATGCAAAAGGTATTTTTTAACTAAATTTTTAAATTTTTAAACGAAACACATGCATGCACAGATAACAGATTTATGTAATTATACAATAACTATCGCATACCTCCAGATCAATATGTGACCGATGTTTTTAAACATATATAAATATTTTGAAAGGGTGCAAAAATATACGTTTAGATTCATGGTATAGATTTATACACTATTCACAAGCACCATAACCATTACTGTTACTCGATTTAGCAATTTAGCATGATAATATTAAATAATTCATAATCAATAATTAATCAGAAATCAATCAACGCTACACCAGGAAAAGTCCTGATGAACATTACATTTTCTTCAGCATATTTGTATACCTTTCTTTGGCTGGGAGTACATTGTTTCTGCCTCACATTTCCAGAAAAACAAGGCCGTAGCTAGGATGATCACATCGGCAATGAAATATTAAAGTTTTAAGTAGGATATACGAATGCGATTGTCGTCGTGAGAGGCGTTTGCATGATGACGTGATGTGGCGTAACATTTCAGGCCGGTTTAGATGCTCATCATGAGCTGAACTTAATGCAAGCCAGTTCAAATTAGGTTCTGCTCGCAAGAAGCATTAGCCCTAAACTACTACAAGGTATAAGGATCAAAGGGCCTTAATTTCGAGTGGAAATCAGACACAACTGAATTCAAGCCAGAAGCCTTTGCAATGCCCATAAGTAATAAGTCTGCAGAGTGTGTAGCTAAGTGCATTAAAACTTTTTCGTGCAGGTAATTGATTATTTTTGAACAACTTATTAACTAGTACATATCAGATCACGAGTGAGATCGACTGATATTGGGCAAAGGGGATGGGTGAGACTGACTGATGTTTTATGAGGCTAATGAAGGGATGAATGAGACAGACGATTGAAAATTGAATGATTAATCATCAACAAACATGCTAGGCTTCCTGCGGAGTCACAAGTCACAAAAAACGGTTAAAATAAGGAAAATTTGTGCTCATTTCATCTTATACAACAGAAAATTACCCACAATTACAAGAAATCCTTGCGTGACACATTTTAACAACGCTACCTGTTACCCAAACAGTTTTCTTTGCTTTAATATTTATCCAGTTTTTTGAGGGATCGTTAAGATTGGGGGAGAACTGAGCCCGCCGTGCTACGTGCTCAGTTATCCTCCCAGGCTGCACATGCGCACTTGTTACAAGGAGAGTACTCAGAACCGGGGAGGACTGAGATCGTGACACCGGTGCATGCAATGCTCTTCCTATTGAGCTACAAAGGTAGCTGACAAGTGCGATCGTGGTTATAGTGCGGATATTAGGAAGGTAATCCCTGCGATTAAATTCAAATACTACATAATACTACATGTATATTACAAGTATACGATTGTTGTTCCTGATAAAACTTTCAGGCCATGCACTACTCACGAGTGAGTTTTTCAAAACCCTAAAGTTGCACGAGTATACATAAAATTGTTCGACAGGAAAAAAATTCATACGACATAGCTACATTACTGATTAAAAGTATTCAAACACTGTTTTTACAGCCCTCATGAAAATCCTCATATCTACTTTAAAACAAAAGCAATTTGTATAAAAATATTACATGTTCCAGAGCGAGATTTTTCGCACTGTTCAGCAGTTATTTTAACTTACTATTTTAAACCGGAAGTACATTTTTAACCTAACAAGTGCCATTTACTACCTTTTTAAGTTTATTGTTTAATTGGGAGGATATTTGTGAGATATCGATGTTTTAGGAAGAATGAATAGTAAAGTGTTTGTATTTTTGAATAAAGATCGAATAGGGCCAGTAAGATGTGTATAGTTTTCATTGTCGATCAAATTATGGCCGGTCAAAAAAATAACAAAACATTTAAGCATTTTAAAAATTTATGTCCAACACTTTTTAAGTATGCCTTGTCTACAAGTATTTGGAATAGGTTCTCTTAATCTCAGTCAATATCTGCACGTGGTAATTTACAACACTAAAAGACCCACGTTGTCAGGTTTTGAATTTAATGTTTTATACTCATTAAAAATTTATGCACTTAAAAACTGTTCTTTGCACTAAAAGGCCTGATTATTCGGGAAAAGTGAAAAAGTTCTAGCAATCAAATTAATACAGTCATGAATTGAATTTTAATTGAATTTTAAAAAAAGAAGTGGTAAATGCCACATCTTTGGTCATAAATCTGCTTGCGAGTGACCAATTAATTCCTAAAACTGCTAGGGAGTGCATAATATGACGCTCTAGAATCTAAAAATAGTCATGCTTTTTTGTGAGGGCCAAAAAGAGGTGTTTGAATACTCAGTACTGATCAGTACTGTATTTCAATTTTATGTCTTGAGCCTACATGTACAAAGTTTATATATTTTATATTCAGAATATCAAATCACTGAAGCCTAGCTCACATTTTAATGGTTGTTTTAACGGTTCGTAGCGAGTAAAGGTTTTAGCACGAGATTAAGGAAAACGCTTTTTTTTTTCCTTGTCAGGAAATTTTCGACAATTATAAAGAACGTTTCTTTACCGATTTTATTTCCTACGTCAGTACATGTACATAAAACTGGCTGTATCAAAAATGGTAATCAAACTTCAGCATGCAGTTGTGAGTGTTGTCGGAAAACTACACTATACTAAATAAATAAAGCATGCAGGGTCGAAACTAGGGCGATAATTCGGGAAGGGGTGGTGATAATTTTTTTATATGATGTTCTGCCCAACGGATTTCTTTTGAAAACGCGCATACATATACAAAAGAGATCTGTCAGACAAAAGGATATACGAATATGTATCCCCCCCCAATTACAGTATCACATCTATAGTTTCGATCATGCAGAAAGCATAATTAATCAGGCAAAAAAGTAAAAGAAAAAAACCCGTGCTGAATTAAGTTGCATTGCTGCTTAAATGTATAAGAATAGAAATTTCGGTTCGTTAATCAACCGGATAACTGTGCAGTAATATAATTTAGCAAAAAATAGTCTACATGCAATCTAGTATAAAGCCCCGTAGAGACGGACGAATTTTCCTTGACAAATTTTCCTTGCCAAGTTTTGTTTGCTCGTGCATTTGTACGCGAAATATTATCGCCCTTAGCAAACCTTATTAAATGATTGATAAAAAAAAACTTACCAGGTGTTTTGTATACTTTGAAAATATTGCGGCGAGTTTATCCGCATTGTAATCAGAACCTTGTGGAAGACAAAACTATATAAGATGAAAGGATTATCAAAATTCACCGTTAGAAATTGATATGGACCTCTCTGTAGCCTGTAGCAGTACCTAGGTCATCTCAATGAAGAGGTCAGATTCACTCTACCTATCAGGGCGTGCTCTGCTATAGTCTGTTATCTATATCATATAAGTTCACCTTGAGAACTTTTAAAACTATAATATGTCTATTTATATACGACTATATATAGGACATAAATCATTAGAGGCATCGTAATTGCCCGTATAGTAGGTAACAATTTGATTAAGAGACAAGTGAAATATGATATTGTTCAAATTGATTGTGTTGTCAGGTTTTATTGTTAAGTTCAGTACTCTATTAAATATTACCAAACACAACAGAAATGGTAAGAAATCCAGGAAGCCATCCGTGCGGCAAGTGTGATGGCGTGTGCATGACGCGTTCATTTTGGAAAAACTATCCCTAGTAATACTTCTGATTATACATATTCTGTGAAAGAGAAGGTGCCATCTACGCTTTTTCATATAGAGGCAAAGCGCCAGAGAAGGTAATCACTTTACCTTATAAACCTGCAGAGTACTGCACATGAGCTCAATGCCATCACCAAACCCAAAAAATCTCGGGTCCTTCACGAGTGAGTTCTTAGGTAGTTTGTGAATATCGTAAACATTTGTACATGGAATAGATACGATGATGTCATGTTGAACAAGATCTGTGAAAGTATAAATG
This sequence comes from Dendronephthya gigantea, assembly GCF_004324835.1. NCBI lineage: Eukaryota > Metazoa > Cnidaria > Anthozoa > Malacalcyonacea > Nephtheidae > Dendronephthya > Dendronephthya gigantea. Next base: position 19,694 of record NW_021163727.1, on the reverse strand, counting down.
AAAATCACGCGTACATATGCAAACGTTTTAGGCCGATATTAGGGACCTTAAGCATGTAGGACGGCAACACGACGACGACGTGGTTGGAATACTCCTTTGAATTAATGTTATGATAAAGCGTTGTTGTATATTATCAGTGTACCAGTTTAATGAGATTTAAGACGTTGAAAACATTGTGTTTACGTTTTTAGGGACAATTCTATAGAGCTAATTCGAGGTGGCGCTCACTGGGTCCTGAAATGCAGACGTTCTACATAGGACGTAATAAACGACGTTTTGCCGTTGTAAACAGAACGTAGATCACGCGCCTAAAACTCCCATAGTAATTAATAATTCATTTCTTTTCAATGAAGCATTGTATTGATAGCTGCCGTCGTCGTGTTACCGTCCTACATGCTTAAGGTCCCTATTCACTGACACGGTCCGCCAACGCTACGCGATTTTTACGAATTTCTGAGGTTTCAAAAGCAACAAAAAACAGCAAAAGCAAGTTTGATCATGTTATGATATTCTTGATAATTACTGAAGGATAGCATACTTTGACATGTCTGGGGCCCATAGCTCTCAAAATTTCCCTCCAGAATTGAATTATTTTGCTTAAAAAAACCCCAAAAATTCGCGTTGCGTTGCGCCCAGTGTGTGTGGGCCTTAAGCCTGTTTTCCACCAGGCGAATTTATTTGCGCGATGCGATATCTGAAATGCGGTGCGGTGATTAGTTTGCGAAAAAATTTGCCGCGAAAAAGAAGAATCGCTTTCTACTTTTTATCAATCTGCACGAATAAATTGCCTATTGGAAAACGGGCTTTATACCACATAGTTTCTTTCGAAATTGTAAGACCAGTACATGTGAGTGTCAGAATGTTTTTTAGGTCAACGATTCTGGAATCGACATCACGTCCACTGGTACCAGAGTTTTCCAAAACTATTTAATAACGGACTTTGATGGACTTGTTCAGAATATATAGGTTTTTTATATAAACCTTTAGATTTCCAGCTGAAACAGCTTGCTTGATATCCAAGCGTTTAAGTTCGAATCGTCTGTACCGCACATTTGAATTAACTAAGTCCGAAAATAAATCTCGCAGAGCACTTACAAATACTCTTGACTAAATCTATAGGGCGGAGAAATAAGATAGAGTTGAATGGTTAGGATTGGTTATTATTTAGTACACTTTCTTTAAAGCGGCCAAAATGATCATATCGAATTGTCGTGAACAAGCCACCTTACCCGATATGAAATAGTCCGAATGAAAAAATAAGTAGATGAGATATAAGGTTGTATGCGTGCAGCATCTGTTTACCTTTCTCTGTTTCATCGGATTCCGGTGTGTCTACGGGCTGTAGAGAAATCAACTTACAATTGTCGTCTAAATTTTCTCCACAGGAAGTTTGAACGACGTTATTTTCATGTGATCTGTTCAATGTAAATTGTGACTTTCCCTTGTAAGTCGATCTTAACGTGCGACTGAAAATAGAAGAAAAACCTTGGCCTTAATTTACGAAGAATAACACCCAGAGAATGATTTATATATCTTTGTCTTATATATATTACTCGGTCTTGTGAAAACTGGTGGGCGATCCGCTCCAAACAATTTGCTACTCGACGAATATGAATCAGCCGTATAATGTTTAGACCAGGGGCACATTATGAGTTAAGGGCATCACTGGCTCATTATAGAGCAAGTTTAAGACAGGTGATGATTACCCCATGCACTTTATAAAAAAACTATCTTTTGCATGACTGTTACTTTACCATGATTTTGAATGTTGCAAGTTCTTTTGGAAATGCTGTGCTTTTTCTCTAAACCTCTCAAGTGTATCTGAAAACCCTTTCTTTTTCCCAAACTGACTGCTATTTTTCTTGGATACAAGGGATGTATGGTGGTCACCACCAATGGCCTCGTCTTCTACATCCTGAAGGAAAATGGTATTACCGGTTCCATGACCATTGCAAAATTGCAACAGAAAACTGGAATGCTTACAACAAGCTTGGACCCAATATGTGTTCTAGTATACCACACTTGATAAAATGAGTAGAACTTTGACAATTATTGGCTTCCTATACAATATTCATTGGGGACAACTAAACATTTTTTATGCATCAGCTTGTATTCCATTTGGTATTCGGTAGTACTTATCATAGTTGGTAAGGAAAAATTTGTATTCATATGTTACTAAATCCGCTATATTTTAAGTCAACAATGTACAAAATTATTACAAAAGGCTGCTTTGCAAAAGGCTGTTTTTTTAAATTTAATTTTTGAAAATTAAGAACATTTAAAAACTCGATTTTACAGAATTTAAATGGCACAAGACCAGGAATAAGTATTATTGGTTAAACTGTTTAAAAAATTAGGCCAAAGACAAATTCAGGTTTGAGCAAAGTAAACATACCGGTGATGAACCACTGAATATAACTCTAAATGTTGTAAGATGCAACGTTCCTTCCACAGGAGAGAGATATGTTTCAACACATATTGCATCTTGCTGCAGCAAAATCTTCTCACCAGGTAGTAATGTTGGATGTTTTGACAATTTCTTATTGGTAGCTGGAGCAAGGAGTGGCTTTAAAAAAATGAAGGTATAGAGGTAATATATAATTGAGTAGCAAATCATCTGCTTTTATTAACAGAATTCAATTTAATAATGAACTAATAGTGTTTTAGGAATCAGAACCATGTATTATAGTGATTATAATTTTTTCCAGGCATTAATGACCTTTGACTGTCAGGACATTTACATGAACTTGACTAAATGCAGTAATACAAAAAGCTCACTGGTCAGAAATCATTATTTGAAGTTTGTGCACATTTTTTAAAACTGAAAATTCCAAATAGATAAAAACAGTGTAAAAAAAGAAATGCCCATGTATTAATTTTTTGGTTTATTTGTAATGTGTATTTGTATGCACAGCCAAAACCAAAAATTCTTAAGAGGTCAAGGCTCTGCAAAACATATTTTCCTCCAAGGTCCTAAGTAAAAATATCTTACTACATACTAATAGCTCTATTATATATAAAAGATAGCAAATTAAAAAACTAGTGAATAAAATGCAAAAGATTGAAAGCACTAAAATTAAAATATGTTGTCAAAAGGTGCGTTTGACTTTTTCCCATTATCCCTGATCGGTCACCTATTAATCCCCTCTAGGGTCTGGATCTGCTTTGGGAAGATAGCAAAAATTCATTATTTGTGTAATATGATCTTGACCAAAACTCATTAGAAGGAGGGTTTTCATCTATTATATACAAATTGTATTCTTCTATATTTATACCTTATATTATTTCATATCACAAGTTAAGTTATTTCTTTAAACAAATCCATACAATAAGTTTGGCATTGTATGTGTTTCGGGAAGATTGTTCATAATATTAAAATATGGAACTGCCACCTCCGCAATAGATATAATCATAACTAGGGATCCAAGAATAGTGCAAAGTTTTCATGCCCTGTAATACCTAAGCAACCAGACGTTTGTCCCAACATAAACATTTTGACTTATGCCTGTAAAAATATAACGAACTAGGTTAAACATTAATCAAAAGGAAATTACTCAAAGTACTCAAATGACGTTAGCCGCGGATACTGTCACTATTAAATTATAGCTAATTTTAGTTGCCCATGTAAACCGGCCAAACCGGGCGCGATTTTCTCAGTGTAGTCTCTTTTCTTCGTCAAACAACTGTGACTACATTCACTACATTTATATGACGGCACCAATTTATCCGTCATTTCATAAGAATAGCCAAAATAGTTGCGTTGTAAATAATGTAAATAAACCGCGGTGCATATTATGTATATGATGTGGATACTTCGACGCGTAAAATCGATACAAAACAATATACTTATAATCAATACTGTATACCTCCAAAATGATTTGATTACTGCACAAAATGTCCGTTTTGTATAGTATCATTTATGTACTGTATGCAGAATATCAGGTATCGACTTGCTATCGACATAATATACATTCGTGTAAGAGTCTATCAATACATATTAAACAACACAGCGTCGTTTCTTCCTAACCTCTTAGCTCTATTTATGGAATAAACCTTCCAAATTATATTTGTGTTGAATTGAATGCTCGTAATTCATAACATAAGTTGATAAAGTGCGTAGATTCTCAAAGATTTGCTCGATTTTTACGCCCGGAATGTTTTGAAGCAATGCTCGTCGCTCCTCGTTTCTTTACATCGTGAATAATGTTCAAGTCTCGACGGCACATGCGCAGTTGCGACGTGTAAGAAAGAATCGGGTGTTCCGGGGGGTAATTTTTGCAAATCCCTTTAAAACAAAACCCAAACCGCGGAAAAGCAATGCTTCAAAATTTACAGTAACCGCCAAAATCCCTCAATATTTTGGTGAACTTTGCAGAACGGGTATAGTGCATTAATAAATAAAGCATGTTAAACTGATTTATAAACCTTAAATTACTGATCATACACAAAAAGTTACTATACGCATAAATCAACCTACCCCCCGTAAAGTTTACACTATGACTGACTGACTGACTGACTGACTGTCTGACTGACTTACTGACTCGTTTGAATTTTCGCCACTCATCACAATACTGCAAAGTTTCTCAAACTTTGCACTAAAAATGGAGAAGCCACTGTTCGAAAAGTTCGTGTCTAACAGAACTTTGGTAAAATAATTTTCATACATGTAATTTGGTTGCCATGTCTAATGATACATAGTATAGGGCCTGGGGCAGAATTACCAGGTTGAATATATGTGTTGTTTAACCTTCATTTCACTGTACAGGGTGAAATAAAAAAATAATGTCATTCTTTACATTTATTAGAATATGTTGAAGACTTGTACAAGACAATGCTAAGTGCCGAAAGTGATCAGGTGGATGAGGCATACAAGGAGTTGGTAGATATGACACCAGATCCCATGAATTCTATGCTGCAAAAGCAACCAAGAAATGAAGCCATAAAGAAGATGCTTGATCGTCAAGAAATGGTTGTTGTCAATGTCAGACCCACTGCAGGTATTCCACATTTGCAGTATGTGTACTCTTTTCAAGGAATAAAAATATAGAGTGACAGTGGGAAATACAATGCAACATAAATTGTATGGGTATGTATAATAGTTAAGTATATTAATTTTATTTATTTTTTAGAGCCTTCTACTGTGCAGGTACAACCGGTAGCTCCTTGCGAGAATCGAGCAAAACCATGCTGTAGAACATGTGGCCAACCCATGAAAGGCCATAAAAAGGTTTCCAACTGTCCTCGAAACCAGAAGTAATGACAGGATGTATATATGTATATTTGTAAATATTTAATTGGTTCCTTAGTGATATTAAAATGCCTCATACTCAAGAACTTTGTTCTCAATTACAAAAGCTTTCCCAAAAAAGACAAGATGGAAAGCACTGGCAGGATGAGGGGAAATATTATTATGGAAGCCACTATTACAAGTCACTATTACAACTAGTATTACAAGTCATCCATCCCCGGTGATGTTAAATAAGCCTATAATAAGCATGTGTTTGTATAAAATTTTAATCCAATATTTTAAAACCTTTTCTTACAAGACTTTTAAACTAACAAGGCTGTGAAAGAAGAATTATATAGTTAGTGTCAAATATTATACCAAAGTATCTACATTAAATTAAGATGCGTTTTCGTCATCATCATCATCATCATCATCATCATCATCATCATCATCTCATCATCATCATCATCATCATCATCATCAAATCCCTGGTATTCCTTTCCACTGAATTTGCTGCGTATTACATGATAGGCACATGCAGGCAGTGGTATTCGTCTTTTTCCTAAGTAGCCATAAACAAGTTGTATATATTGTCTGTATGCAACACTTCGAAGATATCTGCAGAGTGAAACAAAAAAATATGTTGTTTACTTATTTGAGAATACTGAGTTTTCTATTATACCCATGTAATCAGTGCATTGTTAGCCAGGGATCAAGGTATTAGGTATGGAGCAATGCTGCATGTGCACATTTACTGTAGCCTAGCAGACTAGGATATGTAAACAGAAATCCATATTGTAATGCATTTCAAGTTTGATTGTTTAGTGCTAAAGTTGATGGGTTCCTGTAGAAGCATTGCACTGTTTATATAAACACAACATTGACTATTGGTACTACAAGAAGACATATATTACAACTCCATTCGGATCTTTACCTGTTTTCGTCGCTACCCATTTTATACTTTTGTCTGTCGATTCTTCTAAACTTTGGCCCAGCTAAGCGCAATGACCAAATAGATAAACACACATCGCTAAAGCCAGGATGAAGTGTGATGCATTTAGGGACCGCACTCATTTCTTGCATGATAATATCACTGCTGAGTGCCTCGCCACAGCCTTCTACTTCTTGGCAACATTTACTCTCTTTTTCGTTTTGCAACAAGTCGGTTTTACAATTCCCACATCCACACCTGCGGAAGGAAAAATGTAATAAAATAACCTAATACTGAACACGTGAGTTTAAACAGTGTAGGTAGTTTTACTCACCAGCCTTCAACAGATACACGTCCTTCGAGCCGGCCTCTAAGTACTCGAAGCCTATCGTCTTGATTGCGCCTTTCTTCGTAATAGTTTTCTACCCATTCAGTGTCAGCAATTGGTTCGTCTTGGTATGGTTGCATTAATTCTTGATCGCCTTGTGCTTCGGTAGCCAAAGGAGCGTCATCTTCAACTTCCATCATGTAGCTCGTAATAAAATTATTTTCTGATTCACTTTGGCTATCGATCGGATCAGTAAAGCTCGACGACATTGTCGTATCCGCCAAATTAAGCAAAACGCGGCAGGAAAGTTGGAAAGATACAACTCAAAGTCTATCTTCGCTCTTGCAATATGTAAAATATAGTCTTTTATAACTTTGCAAGAAATGCGAGTTCTCGAAATGACGTCACAACCCGTCTCACAAGCGTTCTCGCCCTAGTCCTTTTAGGGTCACGGTTTTATTCAAAATCACCAACTTTGAGGTCCTCAAAGTCAATGAAGATGAAATTTTCGACCTATCAAATATATTGCAAAAAACTATCTAAAAAGTCTATTTCCCCAATCATGACATAGGCACTTAAATGAGTATTGCTGAAATTAATGCATCCTATAGACGACCAATTTAAATAGGCAATAATTATTAAAGACTTATGTATAATTGTTTGTGAACCACAATTTTTCATTTTTGTAGCTGAAAATGGTTCCAAGATTTTTAACATTTCTTGGATAACCAAGCAATGGGCTCTCGTAAGAATCCAGCACCAGGGCAAAAAGGAATGGGCCGAAATCTCGGTCCGACCAGTTGTTTACAAAGACAAAATTTCCTACGGAAAATGGAGACGAGTGTTCTTACACTCCGTAGTGAAGATTAAGACAGCTCAAGATGGTGCCCCAAGCACAATGGCATTCATAAACTTACCATCTGACGCATCATATGAAGTTCGAATGATGCCAATGAACCCCGATGGTGAAACCAGAACAGCTGTATATATGTTTTTAGATGCACAAGAAACCGCCGATAAAGGTTTGAACACAATAAAAAACATAAAATATATCTTGAATACAGGCAACCTGTCATGATTCTTTACTAAGAAAACCTGGATATGTTAGATCACTCTATAAATGTGCTTCTGAGAGGGGTCATTATAATTCGGAGTTATCATATGTGGAAGCGGATGAAGCATTAGACGTATCATGATGCATCTTGAAACTCAGAGGCGTTTGCATTTAATACCATGCACGTGTCAATACCAGAGTCTTTTTTAGTAAAGAGTTATCGGTGTTCGTACTAGAGGTCAACCTAACTTTCCAACACACAACTTCTTTATAGACTCCGTGCAGTATTTCTATGTATTTCTGAAGATCATTTGCGTTATTCTTTATGTCGTTCCAGGAGAGACAGTGAAGTTCAAAAACGTGTTGGCACAAATGAAGAATTTCAAGGTTACGTGGTGTCAGTATTGGCATGGTTGGTGGATGCATCGCGGTGCTTCTAATCCAGACTATCTGCTATTGTATCATGGGGTAAGGATTATTCAGATTACTTGTATACATGTTGTTCTTCAGCAAAAGCGGCTGTATTCAAAAAGTCAATAGGGTTATACAATTTGATTCGATAAATAAACTTTAACCAATCTGGTGAACAAAAACATAGATCATCAATTTGTAGAAACACCATGTACGTGCATGTATTTATTATATGCGCCGCTTTCGGGCCATTAACCCTGAAATTCATCAGTGCAATAAACTTTTGGACATATTGTAACAGCCCTATACACGTCCTTTGAATGGTTTAACTTTAAAGTTTCAAGATTTAATCATCCTATGCACTATAACTTATATGATTTAAAGATGAGCTTGGTATTTTGATGTTTCTTTCGAGAGCTGTGTTCAGTGTAACAGAATTTCACAATGTTTCATTGCTTTTCATTTGTGGCTTTTTAGAAGCTGCGCTAAATGCGCAAAGAAGCTGCGCATCCGCAGAAAACAAAATGCTGACGTGCCAACTGACGTCGTTATTGACATTGAGAAAGATAACGAGGTAAGTGTTGCTCGTATTCCACAAAAATATGACCATACGAGTAGAGGAAGAAATGGGAAGATATAGCGTTGTTGTTCCCTTTGAAGTGCCGAATTCTAAAATAATTAATTTGAAAATCGCGAGCTGGAGATCTTTTAGAGACAAAACAATGGACAATTTCCGGGTCGGAATACTTTCAAGAACAAACTGAAAGTACTAAAATGATGTAAAATACGGAAAATATATGCTGGTAAAATGCGAAATGTCATACTGAGAGAAAACGTCAATAATTCCGGCTCAAAAGTGCGTACTCTTTTTCTTTAGATCGAACAAGCTTCAGACGAAACAGAGACGACAGTCCTTGAAGCGAAAGAAACTGGCACAGAAGAGGCCAAGGAATAAAGCAGCTTTTGAAGATACAATTTTCAGTTTTTTATATGTTTGCATGTTAGATTTCTACAAGACTTCTACAAGACGTTCATGGCTCATGTTTGGCCGCATCGATAGCAGAGATGGCATTATGTGCGGGGACACAAGAATACAAATCCGTACATTCGAGTAGATATGACTTTCGTACAAGTATACAAAGCGAAAGAATTCGGAATCCTGAGGCCCGATATCATCACCATTTGCAGTCAAATTCTACTTTCCTACCGAAATTAAGATGGACTTCCGTGTGGATTGGAAGCACCTGTGGAGTGCGTGGTTAAAATGTCTCAACCGACTTGATCAACTGACTTCCTCTAAGGTACGTCACAACGGATCTTTGGACGACCAATGATGGTTACTCCACCGTGGGCCCAAACTGAAGCTCTACCAGTAACGAAACATCGCAAGAACGAAATCTGAATTTCAAGACGAAAGTAAAACATGGATTTGATTGCTGCATGCGATGTTTCAAGCGTGTTTGGGCTCGAGAAGCAGTTCGTGTATACGCATCTTCTGTTGTATGATACAAGTTTACTACGCAATTTGTTACAATGACGTGTTACCCGCAAGTGACTTGTGTTTGCCATAGTTTATTGCTCTCGATTAAAATTTAAGAAAATAATAGTATTAAAGGTGAAAATGTGTAAAATTGTATGGTGTCATTGCATGCTATTTGTAATAAACTAGATTTAATTAACAAAGTTGGGTATTTTGTATTTTTTGCGGGCGGCCTTTCTCCCAGCCGAACAGTGCTTGCAAAAAGCCCGTTTTCGGTGTTAATAAAATATTATTTTATTTTCTCGGAAAGATACATGTGGTATTCTATTGTTATTCTTTTTCTATAAAGCAATGGGGAAAAGACCTTCCATGGAGATGTACAAAACGCACGGTGGTACTGGAGCCCTTTCCTTACAATTCTCGCGGTTTGGTGAGAAAAGTCCCTAAAATTTGCCCTGTGGCTTTCTGCCCAGCCGAACAGTGCTTACAAAAAGCCCATTTTCGATGTTAATAAAATATGATTTTATTTTCTCGGAAAGATGCGTGTGGTATTCTATTGTAATTGTTTTTGTATAAAACAATGGTCAAAAGATCTTCCATGGAGATACCGTACAAAACGTACGGTGGGACCGAAGCCCATTGCTTACAGCTCTCTCGCGGTTTGGTGAAAAAAGTCCCTAAAATTTCTCAAAATAGAAAACGAAGCATCAAATATTTACGAGGAACATGCTCTTTAGCTTAGCACACAGCCATACTGTTTAGAACTCGCTAAATTCGCCGCTAAAATTATAAGGCAAAAACCAGTTATCATGCAGCATTAATAAGCAAACAATTTTGAACAACTTGCGCCATTTGAAAGTTTAAACTTCACGTTACTATAGTCCAACAGGAAAAGGTAGCAAGCGGCAAAAAAGAGAAAATAGCTTTTGTAAAACTATAACTGGTCCTTTGTGGGCAGATTCAGTTCTGTGCCTTTTTTTGTGTCTGAGTAAAAAACGAGAGGCACTGGGAAACTGGGAACAATTTTCTTTGATTGTTCTCGTTCCAACGCCACGCTCCGACGCAAGCAATTATGAACGTCACAATCTTTCAATTATAGCGTAAATTTATTTTGCTTCTTTCGAGTTTGACATAGCGCAATGAAGCAAGGCGATATTATGACATTTTTGGTAGCAATTTTTGGATTATTGATGATCCTGTTTTCGCAAGAAGGTTTTGCATTACGTTTCTGTCCTCCACGAACCATGGCTGTTTCCCTACGCGAGGCAGGAGACGCTGCTGAATGCGTTTGCCTGGAGGAATTCACTGGCCCACAATGCCAGTACAGAGGTAGGTCATTACTGCGTACTATATATCAACTTATAGAACCTTAAATGCAAGTTAATAATATGAACCTTTCGCATTTATATTAAGAACAGTTTAAAACCGATAGAGCTATATATCCAGTATAAACAAACTTAGTTTAGTTTAGGTTTCTTCATGTAGTATCACTGGATTAATAAGAGATGATCCTTTCCGGCCTTAAGTTGGGAAGAAATGTTTAAAGCTGATAGAGCTATCCTGCATGCATAGATAAGTTAAGTTAGTTTAGATTTCCTTTTGTAGTAACAATGGAGCAATAAGCGGTGATCCTTTTTTGTAACTTTTATATATAGAAATCGAATAGCTTTGCAAAGGTAAAACTGTTTTTAAACTAAATAGTCTTGAGAACGAGTGGATTAATTTGAGACTCGTCTTGTAGTAACACTCCTAAATTACACAACAGAATTAAACAGAGAAAGAAAAATATAAGAGTAGCTAATTATTTAAAAATAAAAGTTTTTATACGTAAAACTTTTGATCATGCACGTTCTTCAGCGCGTGCACATCAATTAATTCCCCATTCCAAGCGCGCGCCATTAATGGCTAATCAATATTACAGAATTTATCTTTAAAAATCTGACATCTCATATAAGGGAAAAATTGCTATTTTAGACCATAGTTTTCAAATTTTTTGAACTGAATAAAATGAACTGCTGGTCTAATATTCTGTTGTATCCTTTGCCAATCCCGTCGGAACATTGTTACTGAATTTCAAGTTCAGAATAAAATATTAAAGAATTTACCTTTCAAAATCTGACGTTTTATATAAGGGAAAAATTGCTATTTTAGATAAAGATTTTCAAATTTTTTGACCTTAATGAAATGAACTGCTGGTCTAATATTCTGTTGTATGCTTTGTCAATCCCTTCTCAACATTCTTGCTCAATTTGAAATCTAGCAAATCAATATTAAAGAATTTAACTTTCAATGTCTGACATCTCATATAAGGGAAAAATTGCTATTTTAGACAATGGTTTTCAAATTTTTTGAACTAAATGAAAAAAACTACTGGTCTAATATTCTGTTGTGTCCTTTGCAAATCCGTTCTGAACATTGTTACTGAATTTCAAGTTCTGCAAATCAATATTAAAGAATTTATCTTTCAAAATCTGATATCTCATATAAGGTAAAAATTGCTATTTTAGACCATGGTTTCAAATTTCATGACCTGAATGAAATTAACTGCTGGTTTAATATTCTGTTGTATCCTTTGCCAATCCCTTCTGAACATTGTTACTGAATTTCAAGTTCAGCAAATCAATATTAAAGAATTTAGCTTTCAAAATCTGATATCTCATATAAGGGAAAAATTGCAATTTTGAACAATTGTTTTGAAATTTTTTGACCTTATTGAAATAAACTGCTGGTCTAATATTCTGTTGTATCCTTTACGAATCCCTTCTGAACATTCGTACTGAATTTCAAATTCAGCAAATCAATATTAAAGTGCCTATGTCATGATTGGGGAAATAGACTTTTTAGATAGTTTAGACGATTTTAAGAACTTTTGCAATATATTTGATAGGTCGGAAATTTCATCTTCATTGACTTTGAGGGCCTCAAATTTGGTGATTTTGACAATTTTAACGTTTGACCGTGACCCTGAAAAAACTGGTAACTAATGTTATGTGTGACGTCAAATCGGGAAGTCGCAAAGAGAACAATGCGCTTTTCTATAGAAATAAGACAGTGCTGCATTGTAAAAGCGGGGTTAAGCGAATATTTTTTGAAGATTTACGCCTTTTGTGTTCGGCATCTTCAGTGTTAAGATGCCACACAGGTGTGTCGTCTTTGGTTGTTCCAACACAGCGAATTTACGCGAAGGAATTGCACTGCACAGAATTCCGTATGCGAATGATATGCGGCCCGAGGCAAAAAAGCGAAGAAAGACTTGGGTAGATTTTCTCCGACGGAAACGTGAAAGATGGGAGCCTTCTGTCCATTCAGAAGTTTGCTCTAAACATTTTAAAGAAGAGGATTTTGTGAATCGCTACATTGGCGTCAATGAAATGCCTGACGCAGATAAACCATTGCTCGTGGCTCCTCGCTTGAAGCAAGACAATATAGGCATATGTGTGTTTCCTTCAAAATACTGCGAGACAAGTAGCACGTTATCCGCGAGAGACCGCCGTCGAATAGTGAGTATCATCAATACTTTATACTAGTACTTTATTCTTTATGGTTTTGATTCCCGTATTTTGCATACTCTGCGCAAAGTCACTGCGGATGATGAATGTATCATTATGGGACATTTCATAGGCATTATGCTGTAATTTGTATTTAGACTTTGACCTTGTCTTTTAAATAAATAGTAAAATGATATTTTATCTATTTATAGACTCTTCGTGCTAAACAAAACAGATTATGAAAAGTGTGGCGCTACAAAATCTCATAGTCAAGCAGCATCATGTTCATCAACCGAGAGTTTTGAACAATGCCCAACAGCAGAGAGTGACCAACACGATTTATGAGTTGAGATGCTTGAACAACAATCAGCAGAAGAAACTGACATGGTATTAAAGACGGAGTAATTTCCGGAATTATGCAAACAAATTCTATCTATCAAAATTATGCATATAAAGTCTATATCTATATATTTTAGGGTGATATTGAAGGAAATGTAAAGACCGCGTGGGTCCAGACAATGCCATCAAGTTGTAGCAATTGCAATGAATTAACGAAAAAGTTGAGGCAAATGAAGAAAAGGATGCTTTTTTATAAGGCTCAGTCAAGTTTTGGTAATCATAATCTGTTAATGTTGTTCAAAACATGTTATGATAATAATATTCTGTAAATGTTGCTTATTGCAATCCCTTATTTATTTACTAGGTGGTGATAATTCATCATCAGATGATGCTACTAGTGATGAGGAAGAGGATGGTGATGATGATGATGATGTTAGCAGTGTTAGCAATGTTGACTCACATACATCAGAACCATCCATACCAACAGAGGTCGAAGAAGAACCAGCACTGGAAGAGCCATTGACTGCCACTGATACAGAATCGGAGATAGAGGATGATATTTCTGGGAAAAGGTACTAATTTTACTCAAATACACTATGTATAAATGACCGAAATGAAATATCTATAAGAAATAAAGTACGCATGTAGTTGTATGCAAACATAAGCAAAATACCTTGATATCTTATATTGATATCTTATTACTTCATTCTATTCATTTAAGAGTCTATATCAAAGATGACAATTTGAGGACACAAGCAAAGTTTGTTGTCTTTCTTCCACAACTCATGGAATTATTTGGCACTTGTCCAACCTGTAGCATGCCAGGTGTCCTCATTGATGTTAAAAAGTTTGGAACAATGGTACAAATCGAGAGAACATGCAGTCAAAAAAAGTGCACAAAACGCAACAATGTGTGGAGCAGTCAACCAAAATTTCCTAACTCCAGTATTCCAGCGGGGAATTTACTTCTGTCATTTGCCATTTTAACTGGCGGTGGATCTGCAAGCAAAACGCTAAGAATATTTGAACATATGGGGTTAGGAAGCATATCTCTGTCCACATTCTACCGCCATCAACGTGTATGTATACATGCAGTTTGTTTGACTAGTTACCTAACCAGTTAGCTATATTGGTGTTGACCAGTTCAAAACAATTCCTATTTAGGTTGTTTTTTTCTATCATGACACAAAAATAGCTGCCACTCATTTGTTATTTGTTTGCTCTCTTGGAAGTTAGGTGAGGAATTTCCATCACCTTGTACTTATTATGAAGATCTCTTTATTTTAAGACCAAGCTGTTTCCCACCATTCATATGCATTGGAAATCATACAAAGCATCATGGCAAGCAAAGTTGAAAGAAATAGATGGCATTGTTTTAGCTGGGGATGGTCGTCATGACAGTATGGGACATAGCGCAAAATACTGTGCATATAGTTTGTTCTGTTGTGATGATCCAATAAATGCAATAATTGATTTCAGTTTAGTGCAGGTACTGTGTAATTGCATAATATATTGTAGATTTATGAACTCTTAGCATATTATATATTTGCATATTTTTCACCATTTAGAGAAATGAAGCTGGCAGCAGTCCTGCCATGGAATATATGGCTTTCACAAGATCAATGGAGGATGTATCAAAAAATGATTTGAATGTTAACACTTTTGTGTCTGATCGCCATTCATCCATTGCCAAACACATGCGAGAAAAGCTGCCAGAAATCACTCACTACTTTGACCTGTGGCATTTGACAAAAGTATGTGCTATAAATATTACATAATTGCTATGTAGAATATACAAACATACTAAAGACATACTGTATATTCTTTAGAGGTTTCAAAAGTACTGAGCAAAATTGCTAAGGAGAACGATTGTGAGGTGCTTTTACCATGGGTGAAGCCATGTGTTAACCATCTCATCTGGAGTGCCACATCCACAGCTGATGGTAATGGCCAAGTCATTTGGGCAAAATTGGAATCATCTTTGGAACATGTTGCTAATGTTCACAAAGACCTTCCTAATCCTGTCTTCAATAAGTGTGCACATGATGATATAGAGGAAAGAACATGGCTTGATAAAGGTAAAACATATTTTACAAAATTTAAAATCTGAACCAAAACATTTTATGTAATGATTTACCTATCAAAAGAGAGCCCATGTCATGAGAAGTCTAATAGTATTTGATTCATTCTTATACAATTTTTGGTTGCAGAGATATGAGCAAAAGTGTCTTTGTATTCTTTATAAATTTCATTATGAGATATCACTCAATTCAAAAAACCTAAAATCTGAACCAAATTTGTTTAGGTGATGATTTACCTATCAAGAGAGAACCCATGTCATGACAAGTCTAATGGTATTTGATTGATTCTTATACAATGTTTGGGTGCAGAGATATAAGCAAAAGTGTCTTTGTATTGATTATGAATTTCATTATGACATATCACTCATTTTAAAAACCTAAAATCTGAACCAAAACATTTTAGGTACTGATTTACCTATCAAAAGAGAGCCCATGTCATGAGAAGTCTAATGGTATTTGATTCATTCTTATACAATTTTTGGTTGCAGAGATATGAGCAAAAGTGTCTTTGTATTCTTTATAAATTTCATTATGACATATCGCTCATTTTAAAAAACCTAAAATCTTAACCAAAACATTTTAGGTTATGATCTACCTATCAAAAGAGAGCCCATGTCATGAGAAGTCTAATAGTATTTGATTCATTCTTATACAAGTTTTGGTTGCACAGATAAGAGCAAAAGTGTCTTTGTATTCTTTATAAAATTTCCTTATGAGATATCACTCATTTTAAAAAACCTAAAATCTAAACCAAAATTTTTTCGATGATGATTTACCTATCACAAATAGAGACTATGTCATGAGAAGTCTAATGGTATTTGATTGATTCTTATACAATGTTTGGGTGCAGAGATATAAGCAAAAGTGTCTTTGTATTCTTTATAAATTTCATTATGAGATATCACTCATTTTAAAAAACCTAAAATCTGAACCAAAACATTTTAGGTTATAATTTACCTATCAAAAGAGAGCCCATGTCATGAGAAGTCTAATGGTATTTGATTCATTCTTATACAATTTTTGGTTGCAGAGATATGAGCAAAAGTGTCTTTGTATTCTTTATAAATTTCATTATGAGATATCACTCATTTTAAAAAACCTAAAATCTGAATCAAAATTTTTTAGGTGATGATTTAGCTATCAAAAGAGAGCCCATGTCATTAGAAGTCCAATGGTATTTGATTGATTCTTATACAATGTTTGGGTGCAGAGATATAAGCAAAAGTGTCTTTGTATTCTTTATAAATTTCATTATGAGATATCACTCATTTTAAAAAATTTAAAATCTGAACCAAAACATTTTAGGTAATGATTTACCTATCAAAAGAGAGCCCATGTCATCAGAAGTCTAATGGTATTTGATTGATTTTTATACAATGTTTGGTTGCAGAGATATGAGCAAAAGTTTCTCTTTGTATTCTTTATAAATGTCATTATGAGATATCAGTCATTTTAAAAAATTTAAAATCTGAACCAAAATATTTTAGGTAATGATTTACCTATCAAAAGAGGGTGCATGTCATGAGAAGTCTAATGGTATTTGATTCATTCTTATACAATTTTTTGTTGCAGAGATATGAGCAAAAGTGTCTTTGTATTCTTTATAAATTTCATTATCAGATATCACTCATTTCAAAAAACCTAAAATCTGAACCAAATTTTTTTAGGTGATGATTTACCTATCAAAAGTGCAACCCATGTCATGAGAAGTCTAATGGTATTTGATTCATTCTTATACAATGTTTGGTTGCAGAGATATGAGCAAATGTGTCTTTGTATTCTTTATAAATTTCATTATGAGATATCACTCATTTTAAAAAACCTAAAATGTGAACCAAAATTTTTTAAATGATGATTTACCTATCAAAAGAGAGCTCATGTCATGAGAAGTATAATGGTATTTGATTCATTCTTATACAATTTTTGGTTGCAGAGATATGAGCAAAAGTGTCTTTGTTTTGTTTATAAATTTCATTATGACATAACACTCATTTTAAAAAACCTAAAATCTGAACCAAAATTTTTTAGGTGATGATTTACCTATCAAAAGACAGCCCATGTCATGAGAAGTCCAGTGGTATTTGATTGATTCTTATACAATGTTTGGGTACAGAGATATAAGCAAAAGTGTCTTTGTATTCTTTATAAATTTCATTATGAGATATCACTCATTTTAAAAAACCTAAAATCTGAACCAAAAATTTTTAGGTGATGATTTAGCTATCAAAAGAGAGCCCATGTCATTAGAAGTCCAATGGTATTTGATTGATTCTTATACAATGTTTGGGTGCAGAGATATAAGCAAAAGTGTCTTTGTATTCTTTATAAATTTCATTATGAGATATCACGCATTTTAAAAAATTTAAAATCTGAACCAAAACATTTTAGGTAATGATTTACCTATCAAAAGAGAGCCCATGTCATGAGAAGTCTAATAATATTTGATTCATTCTTATACAATTTTTGGTTGCAAAGATATGAGCAAAAGTTTCTTTGTATTCTTTATAAATTTCATTATGACATATCGCTCATTTTAAAAAACTTAAAATCTGAACCAAAACATTTTAGGTTATGATTTACCTATCAAAAGAGAGCCCATGTCATGAGAAGTCTAATAGTATTTGATTCATTCTTATACAATTTTGGTTGCAGAGATATGAGCAAAAGTGTCTTTGTTTTGTTTATAAATTTCATTATGACATATCACTTATTTTAAAAAACCTACAATCGGAACCAAAATTTTTTAGGTGATGATTTACCTATCAAAAGAGAGCCCATGTCATGAGAAGTCCAGTGGTATTTGATTGATTCTTATGCAATGTTTGGGTGCAGAGATATGAGCAAAAGTGTCTTTGTATTCTTTATAAATTTCATTGTGACATATCACTCATTTTAAAAAACCTAAAATCTGAACCATTTTTCGGTCATGATTTACCTATCAAAGAGAGCCCATGTCATGAGAAGTCCAATGGTATTTGATTGATTCTTATACAATGTTTGGGTGCAGAAATATAAGCAAAAGTGTCTTTGTATTCTTTATAAATTTCATTATGAGATATCACTCATTTTAAAACCTAAAATCTGAACCAAACATTTTAGGTAATGATTTACCTATCAAATGAAAGCCCATGTCATGAGAAGTCCAATGGTAATTGATTGATTCTTTTACAATGTTTGGGTGCAGAGATATAAGCAAAAGTGTCTTTGTATTCTTTATAAATTTCATTATGACATATCACTCATTTTAAAAAACCTAAAATCTGAACGAAACATTTTAGGTAATGATTTACCTATCAAAAGAGAGCCCATGTCATGAGAAGTCCAATAGTATTTGATTCATTCTTATACAATTTTTGGTTGCAGAGATATGAGGAAAAGTGTCTTTGTATTCTTTATAAATTACATTATGAGATATCACTCAATTCAAAAAACCTAAAATCTGAACCAAATTTGTTTAGGTAATGATTTACCTATCAAAAGAGAGCCCATGTCATGAGAAGTCCAATGGTATTTGATTGATTCTTATACAATGTTTGGGTGCAGAGATATAAGCAAAAGTGTCTTTGTATTCTTTATAAATTTCATTATGACATATCACTCATTTTAAAAAACCTAAAATCTGAACGAAACATTTTAGGTAATGATTTACCTAAGAAAGAGAGCCCATGTCATGAGAAGTCTAATAGTATTTGATTCATTCTTATACAATTTTGGTTGCAGAGATAT
Organism: Dendronephthya gigantea; assembly: GCF_004324835.1. Taxonomy (NCBI): domain Eukaryota; kingdom Metazoa; phylum Cnidaria; class Anthozoa; order Malacalcyonacea; family Nephtheidae; genus Dendronephthya; species Dendronephthya gigantea. Next base: position 629 of record NW_021163727.1, on the reverse strand, counting down.
GAGCAAAAGTGTCTTGTATTCTTTATAAATTTCATTATGAGATATCACTCATTCAAAAAACCTAAAATCTGAACCAAATTTGTTTAGGTGATGATTTACCTATCAAAAGAGAACCCATGTCATGAGAAGTCTAATGGTATTTGATTCATTCTTATACAATGTTTGGTTCAGAGATATGAGCAAAAGTGTCTTTGTATTCTTTATAAATTTCATTATGAGATATCACTCAATTCAAATAACTTAAAATCTGAACCAAATTTGTTTAGGTGATGATTTCCTATCAAAAGAGAACCCATGTCATGAGAAGTCTAATCGTATTTGATTCATTCTTATACAATGTTTGGTTGCAGAGATATGAGCAAATGGTCTTTGTATTCTTTATAAATTTCAATATGACATATCACTCATTTTAAAAAACCTAAAATCTGAACAAAATTCTTTTAGGTAATGATTTACCAATCAAAAGAGAGCCCATGTCATGAGAAGTCTAATGGTATTTGATTGATTCTTATACAATGTTTGGGTGCAGAGATAAAAGCAAAAGTGTCTTTGTATTCTTTATAAATTTCATTATGAGATATCACTCATTTTAAAAAACTTATAGATGAAACGTTTGCATTTCGATTCGC